>NW_013665805.1:603792-612761 GCF_000517525.1 Limulus polyphemus | reverse complement strand
GGTGGGTTGGTATCTTAGTGATGGTTTCTTGCCTTGTTTTGGGCTTGATGGGTAGAGAAACAAATGAAAGTGAGTGGCAATCATCTTTTAAAGTAAAACTCTCTGTGACTATTGATTTTTTTAGCGTGCATAGTTGTATTATGCCTATTGAGTACCTTGGCTATCACTACATATAGTCTACTGACTCTATGATAATTAAATCCATATCTAGAAATATACAGTCAGAATAGCAGTTATTGACAAGAATATTTACCAACCCACGATATTCATCCACCTCGTACAGGTGTACTGGTATTGAGTCACGAAAAGAAATGTTGGTATTTCCATGATTTATTGAAATAACGTTAAGTTTCTATATGCCGTTGTTGCGTCAGCGAGTCACGTGACTACTATGACGCAACTTTTCTAGAACTATCATGTACTTTGTCGAATGTTCAAGTTCTTACTAGAAATAGGGTACGCTGGTATATAAAAGAGGGTATTCCTGTGGCTTCCTTCTTACTGAATCACTTTTATTACTGACATTCATATCTGGGATGTGACTTCCAACAGGACTGAAGATGTCTGCATTAAGGTTTAGCTGCGGGCTCTGGAAGGGGCTTGCCATTATCTGGGGCTGATTAAGTCGATGGTCAATGGATCCTCCTTGTGTAAAAGACAATAGATCATCCTTTAATGTATCTAATTCGCTATTAAATTTACTAATGTTTTCCATTTGTACTTCTTGCCACTGTTGTAGTCTCTCTTCTTGTTTATTTTCTCGTTCTTCTCGTTTCTTTTCTTTTCCTCCAACCACTGCTGTAATCTCTCTTATTGTTTATTTTGCTGTTCGAGCTGCCACTGTTGCAGGTTTTCTTGCAACTGCTGTTGTCTCTCTTCTTGTTTCTTTTCTTTTCCCTCCAACAACTGCTGTAATTTCTCTTCTGGTTCTTCTTGTTTCTTTTCTCGTTCTTCTTGTTTCTTTTGCTGTTCTTGTATTGCTGCCATCAAATCTGCTAAGCTGTAGTTTGATTTTCCGCCTCTCATTTCCATCTTCTTTTTTTTTTATCCCATTTCTGACACCAATTTGTTAAGTATCAGTTTGTTAATTAATTTTCCGTAAATTCGTTCCGACGAAACTTTAGCGACACAAGTCCTTTCTTAAATAAAACTGGCTTATTCTTTCCGAATACAACTTTACGATACACTTAATTTCAACATTCGCTCTATAACAAACGTTATAACTCACGTCTCACGTGGCCAACAATATTTTGTCCGCATACATTCAATTACTCATTACCTCCCCGTCGCTTCGTGGCCGGTCTTATATATACAAGACTACACTATATCTAGTACTCTCTCGACAATTCAGAAAGGTTCGAGAAGGACGTGGCGTGATACTAATCACGTGACCTCGCTGACGTAACACTATTTTCGCGGCTACATAATTGCGTCAAAATAGGTAAAAATAAGTAATCAATAAACAATTGATAAAAATAAAATTAGTTAGACCGAACTGGACATATAAAATTAAACTTTCTGATCAATAATATTGAAAATAAAATAAGAGTCTAGTTTTATTTCTTTCATATTTTTCAGTAGACAAATATATTACTAACTAGCCAGCCAAAATAGCCACTGCTTTTGTTAATATTAAGAAAACAGTATTAAAGGTTCTCAATCTAAGTATTAATAGTGATGAGTACAATGAAGAAATGGATATCGTACTTCAAAGTTTGTTTGTAATTAAGCACAAAGCTACACAATGGGCTGTCTGTGCTTTGCCCACCACGGGTATCGAAACCCGGATTCTAACGTTGTAAGTCCGCAGACATACCGCTGTGCCACTGGGGGGAGGGGGGCTATTACTTCTCTGGCGCCGACTGGTCACATGCCTGAACTAAAAAGCACACAAGACTTAATTCCTCCACAGAGAAAATGAAGAAGCGCTTTAATTAGAGCAAAATCGCTTTACAAAACAAGGGGGGAAATTTCTTTAAATGGACTTACATTTATCCAACGGTTGGAACTTTTAGGTAATAACATTACTCAAATGGGCAAGTAAGTGTACGCAGTTTATCAATTCTCTCCATAGTTCCAATTACAAGAGGATCGCCGTGTATGCTACTTTAAAATTTAATTTAACAAGAAAGATGAGGCAAATGAAAATCAGTTTAGCAAACATTGACATTATTATTCAGCCACAAGATTTATATTTTCAACTAGCACTATGGAGAATTTTCACTGGTTGATCTTGTTAAAAAGTTGCATAATTATCGATCACGAGAAAGTGGATGGTTAAATTGGGCATCTTCGTGACGAACTGACCACGCCCTTTTAGGTTTACATGCAGCAGCGACCAATTCAGAATTATTTGAAATACAACGTCAAAATGCACCAGACAGTCTGCTATGGTGGGCGTCACTCAAGGTTTTGCAGCATGCACGAGCTTTGTATGCCCGCGGCACGTGATTAATTCAAGCATTGCTTTTAAAGGCCTTGCTGCCGCCTACATTGAAGAAAGAAAATACGAAATTTGCACCAATCAAAGTATGTGAAATATTTCATGCGAATGACGTCATCACAAAACTCGTCCCTTAATAACCAACACATTTATTACTACTAGTTAAACACAAAGCTACAAAATGAGTTACATGTGCTCTGCCAATCGCGTGTATCAAAACCCTAATTCTAGCGTTATAAACCTTCAGATGTACCGCAGAGCTACCGGTGGGCAATGGTATTATTAATCCTAGCTGAGGGTACCCGTTAGTAAAGTAAAAATCGTACAAAACAATTTTAGATAATGTTCCCCATCCTTTTGTTATTAAATCCTTAATGACCTCATTAGATGCTAATTACATACCATAATTTATGGAAGGAAATAATTGACTCATTTAACTGATTATGTGCTGGTGTCTTTAAATTCAAAGCCAAAGTGTACAAAAAAGTGGCAATGTGCACTGTTTGGGAGGGGGGGGGGTCTTTTCCCATTTTTCAAGCAAAAAATTTAAAACAAAATAGTCCATGTACACAGTCGGACAGTTTCAAGTTACCATACAAATATTAAGGTAATCGAGCCAGTCAACTCTGGGCGATACATGTTACACACACATCTGTGGGGTGGGAAGAGGGGGTTAGTCCCAAGAAATAATTTATTCCCTCAAAACGTCCTCATTTTTAAGTGAATGACATTATTTATATTTATGCATTTTTCAAATTTTAATATTAAACAATTATATTTAGAAATAGCACCCACACAGCGGTAGAGATACGCTACTTATCAGGTTTAATCTCTATTCGAAAGCTTCACATACTTCATCTAAAGTTTCCATCTATAATCAGGCCAATACGTTGGACACTAAAACAATTAAAAGTTTTAGATTAAAGAAATACAATACACACATTTTATGCTAAGAAAAATAACCGCAACCTCTTGAATAGTCTCTGCATCCGACTTGTGCTTATTAATATTATTGGTTTTTGTGCCAAATTTGGAAGAAGACATTCTTGAAGCGTACACAGCTGTATAATAATCTAATAACAAATATTGGTAACCGTGAATTATCAACAAAAAACAAATTATAACAGCTGTCAGGATAAAATTCCCTAATATACTCTGTACTAACGATTTTATTCAAACACAATCTAATTTTATTTCTGTCCTTCACTTTAAAAAAAGTACATATTCATTAAATTAGCATAATCTGCCTTAATAATATACGAATCCACATTTACTTTCTAAATATAGGTTCAGCGCGCGTTCTTTCCCTATAAGTAACGTCACGTAGTTTAGGCCTAAGTTGGCAAACAAGTTACCATAGGGCCTAACAAAGTTAAACTTACGGATACAGCCGGATATTCCCCCGTAATTGCAGTATTTTCTTTAAATAATAAAAAAAAACAAGTTACAGGAGAGAAAAAACTACGTTCTAGGAGTATTGAAATGTTAAAAAAATAACATTTGATTAAGTTATAAATTAACAGAAGAGCTAGGGGCAAAATAGATTTACAGTACTTGAAATTTAGGAATAAAGATGGCGTGTTTTCTGCGCATCTTGAAAGCTGTGTGCAATAGTATTAACAAAGTCTATTCGAATGTTGCTTTTATTTCAGGCTCTATAAAAGCCAGCTAATAACTTCTATCCATTATTTACTCAGTTATGTTTTTATAAAGCCTTTCGTTGTCATAAAATAATGTATTCGCAAATATAATATTAAACAATGCGAGTCTTATAGATACTTTAAAATCGAGTATTTTACACAAACCTATCTGACACTCGCTTGCATTGAAATGTATGTATTTATGTTTTGCCTACATATAATTCAATTTTAGTTATTTCAGCAACAAACTCATTTATTTCAATTAATTTGAGGCATGTCTTGATAAACATTCAAAAAGACGAACGAAATTCAAATTCCAGTCAAATGTCAAATGTTCATTAACATTATTTTTTGTTATTTACAGAGGAAGGTGAAACATTAAAGACATAGTAATGTATTTTTATAAAACGTAAATTTCTATTTTTTTTTCTTTTATGGTAGAAATGTGCTTTGGTAACATACACATACGAGCTAGAAGCAGCCTTGCGAAATACCGTGTTATTAAAGTACAGTAGCATACAGTCTCTTCCTACAGTCATACTTCAAACCTATAAACATTCTTACAGCTATTTTGAGCAACCAGCAAACACGATTTTTCAACTTTAGTTTTAGAACTGCTAAAAATGCTTTAACATTATCGCAAAACCACTACTCCTGAACAAATAAGGTTTGTTTGCTCAGCGAACATCTCTTTAAGTCACACATTATAAAGTGATAATACTTTCTTTCACGGAACACATAAATAACGATCTGTTACCTCCCCCCTCTCCTTCATGTTCATAAGATATTAATTTACATATAGCTGCGTAGTTGAATCTAATTTACGTAGAAACAGAAGTTGCAAAAATGCACATCTGCTAAACATTAGGCACGAACTTCAATACTATTGTGTAAAGACTAAATAAAATCAAGTTTTTAAAAACAAAACTTCAAATGCAGAAAGAAAATCGTATCGAAGGAGCTAATGCACGTACTGTAGGTTCAACTAGACCGAGAACAGCTTGCTGACGTGATGGTTGCCATGGTAACCAAATCCGAAACACTGCTTTGTCGTGTACTTTATCGATTAAGTGCCCCAATGCCATCAAAGGTTCAAGGTACAAGTACCACAGTGTTCACCGATTACTACATACATTTTTTACAGCTCTAACTCAAGCATACTCACAATTATGCACTGCCCTTCTCCAGAGGCCTGTCACCCTAAAAGATTATACGTTTTTAAGTTGCATGTTCATCATCACGTTAAAAATAAATCATCCAAATCGTTCTTCAAATCTAACTTGAGTAAATTCGTTTCTTGGTAAACTATCGATTTTGATCTATAAACGTTACGTAAAAATAAATATATTCAGTCCCTTGCGACGTTATCGGTATACAGTTTTAAACAGTTCTACGCTACAACTAAAATATTTTTTTCTAGACGATAGTAAATTTCTCCTTGGAGCAACCACATCGATTTTTTTCACACACTACTGTTGCGTTTATATAACTAAAATAATCTACAACTGATTTTTTTTTCAAACGCTATCTGCAGAACCGGGGCTATCGGAAGACACCAAAGAAAAAAAAATCCTCAACAATTGTCACCGATTTTTACTGTGATACATAACCAGTTCTTCGATAACTACTTTTACATTTATTTTCGTTCTTCTAAAATTAAACTAAGATCCTTAAGTACTTATTTTCCAAACGATTTTTTGTTTTCTAAAAGGACCGTTATTTTATACAACTACTTTAGTTACCAGCGTTTACGTTCACAGAAATGTATTATTGCACGTTATGCTATATTATGTTAATTATCAAATAATATTCTTCAGCGTGAATGCTTTTCAGTTTATTCCCCCAAAATGATATTCTTTATTATGAATCCTTTCCAGTTTATTCCCCATCCAACCACATGATCTCGCGCTTTATTTTTTCGTTATTTTTCATTCAAAAATAATATATCTTTTTTTGTTCATTATACGTTTTGTATGCCACTAGGTGCCTTTATTCAACATGAAACATTTATCGCACAACAAAACTACAATTTCAAACTAGAACAGGTAAAGTTTGGTCTCAAAAGTTTCACTAAGCTCCTCTGGTAACTGACGTCATATACGTCAACAGTTAACCCTGAAATGTGATTATCGAGTATAACTGCTGATGTGAGAGGACAAACATTATCTACAGGGGCCGCGAGCTACGATATGTCTGGTTGTGTTGCCATCATTCTTTGGTAGCGTCTGGATCAAGCACATTTTACGAACAAGGGGGAGAACCTGAAAGTGGAAAAGTCATGCAAGAATGTGTACAAAGGATGATTCAGAGACCGTATGTGAAATATTTTGGTTGTAAAACACATAAGCCTCACAAAAGACTAACCAATTACCAACTCAAATAGCCACGTATATTCACAACGCTTTATAATACATGTACACCATTCTGAGTGTTTCTCTATTTCTACCACGTCCAAGTGGACATACTTTGGCAATAATACGCACTTAAGAAAAACACGTACATGATTTCTCGGTTTATTTGGACATTCGTAATAATAATAATAAAACAAATTTTGTTTGACCTGTTATGCATAAAATTCTTTTAAAGTTCTGTAATTTAGTCATAGGCCAGTGATATCAGCTTTTAGAAGCGCTTGAAGCTTAAAACGTACTTGAGTTTCGAACTTAGAAACGGTTACCTGAGAAGCTATTCTTATTGTTTGTTTCCAACCAACTAACTGGGAAGAACTTATCATCATAATTATGAACTGCTACTTTCATTCCAAACCTTAGTATGCAAGTAACGTATTTCTTATGCACAGACACACTTCAGACCTCAGATTAACTGATAAGCGATGGGTAGACTGTATATACTAAAGTAGTGTCACAAATTCATTTTTTTGGAAGAAGCGGATAAAAGCCACTTAACAGGCTACAGCACCATGACTGAAATATAGTTTTAAAATATGAACGCACAGTTTAGATTTTATGAAAGGTTGTTTTTGAATTTCGCAAAAAAGCTATTTGAGAGCTATCTGCACTGGTAATCTCCAATTTAGCAGTGATGGACTAGAGGAAGGACAGTTAGCGAACACCACCCACCGTCAACTCCTGGGCTACTCTTTTACTAACGAATAGTGGGATTCACCATTACATTATAACGCCTCCACGGCTGAAAGGGAGAACATGTTTAATGACGGGGGTTCGAATCCGTGACCAGCAGTTTGCGAGTCGAGCGCCCTAACCATCAGAACGTGTCAGATCCCTAGAAAAAGAGTCTATTAAGCTTTCAATCTAAAGATATAAATGGGGTTTCATTCACTTGTTAGTCACGAGTATTACAATATGAAAACATTATAAAAATACAAGATTGCACCAGATAACGAAACCTATTTTAAGAACAATTGAGAATTCCAAATTCTAACAATATCAAATCCCATCAGCACAGATAGGTCTATGATAGAGTTACCCAGTGGAGCTTTGTATGGCTGACGTCATGCTCTCAGCTGGTCATGATAACGGTTATCTCAAGTGAACTTTTGTTTCAGAACAGTATTATTATGTGCTATTGTAACTTCGTCAGAAAGGTCAACTCTGAAATGGGTAAAGGTTAAATTTTACAAGTAGCGTTGTAGTTGTCAAGTGTAAATGTTAATAGATGCAATGTTGTTCCCAGCTGGCGTTCTTGATTTAATTAGTTGAAATATACCAAATGAAAACTTGAACTGCTCTGATGACAGAGCTTTTTAACTACAATAATATAATTAAGGGACAGTGTGACATATTAGAAATAGTTCAGCAAAATAACATTTTCAAACTTTCGGTCACATGATCAAACAGCTAAATAACCAAACACGAAAACAAATTCATTCCATTAAAACTCCAGAAAATGATAAAGACTTTCATTCACTGTGAGGATATATACAAGTCACGCTACAGATAAACAAGTAACCGATCAGTGACACCTATCGTCACAAATAAAATTGTTCAACAGATCTACGACTAACAGAAGAGTTTTCAAAACCTCCACCACTTCGTCTACTCGATTTGTGTAAAAAATGATTAACCAAGGCTACTTACCGAAACGTTCTTCATCCTAGTAAAAACACATTCAGGTATGATGTAGTAAAAAACATTTACACTGAATTAGCATACATATATAATATGTGGATGTGGAGACGGTCCAGTTCCACTCACCTCCTCGCACTTTCATTAAACACACTATGAGTGAAAGTGTCCATACTGGCCCCTCCCCAAGAAGATACATCCGAAAGTAGACTGACTAACAGTATTTATTTTCTTTAGCTAACAAGAAATGTACAGTAGTAAACGAGATAGGACAGCGATTTTGCCTAGAGAGACTTTGCTCCGTTTTAGCGAAAAGTTACACAAGAGGCTCTCTGTACTCTGTCCAACACGGGAAATTCACCCCTCCCCCCCACACACACACACACATTGTAGCGTTGTAAATTCGTAAACTTACTGCTGACCCCACTGTGGGAGGGGGCGATATTTCGCTTTTAAATAAATTCAACTAGCTCACTTACACAACTCTGTGATCTAGCAGGAGATTATACAATGGTATGAAATCTACAAGCAGGCGGAGAAGGAACTAACCAGTTCATTGCAAATAGATAAACTATCACTCCTCCTCCCATCAAGTTACTAACACACTAGACTCCACACTAAAACATTGACTATATACTAGAGTTAGAAAAAATACAAAGACACGCGTTACTACCACTGAAGTCACTTTAAATGTTTAAAATATTATCGCAAACTGAGTCACGCGTCAGATCATTGATGCAAACCGTAGTTTATAAAATCTAAAATAAATACACACCGGAAGAACCCCGAGATTCCAAGATCCAAAACACTAGATAAAGCATACTGAATGTATTAGTATAC
>NW_013665805.1:601998-603782 GCF_000517525.1 Limulus polyphemus | reverse complement strand
ACCAAAATATGATTATCAAATTACTCACAAAAAAAAATGCAGCAAATGCTTGGAAAAATGTTAAATATCTTACAGCACTGATCAGTTTGATGTTATAATAGGTTAATATCAGAGAGAAACGTATTTGAGTGAGCCCGATAATGCTCTAAACTCGTTTATTTCACCAAATCTGATCAAGTTAAATTAAATTTTTTTTTTTATTATATAAACAACAACAGCAATAATAATAACGTATATGTTCTACATTATTATTATTATTATTCCCGTTGATGTTATATACTAAAATTTGTTAACAGAAATATCATTCATATATTACCCCATATCTTAGGGTAGAAAATAGTACACACACTTCAATACACTCGTAACTCAAATTTTAATCTTTAACTTAGTTAGGCTTAAGCCTAAAGTGTTAAACGGTAGTTTAAATCGTACTTTGAGTACAAAGTAAATCAGTTTAAACGGTAAAGAATTGTAAAATAATGTTTAATTATTGTAAAAATTGGCAGCATTAACAACTGACGGGTCAGAGTAAAACAGACGTCATACAAAATATTTTTGGAATATAAATGTTCATGGAAATGTACGAACTAAAAGTTTACAATCTCGAATTACTACAAATTAGTAGTCTAGGTGTTTTTAGTTTGGACGTAGCACACAGGAGAATTAAGCTAAGCATTACAAACTTGATATATAGATAGTTCCAGCTGTGTTGTGCAGCCGCCATGTTAATTGTATTTCAAAATTAAGTTTGAAATTATGTGAAGATAAACAATTAAGACAAACTGTTTAAGCTATACTGAACAGTAATGTATTTTGACCGGAATATAACACAGTAGTAGGTAGAGCAAGACAAAGTAACTTGAGGTTGAAGAAGAAAAATAAAGCTATTCGTTTAAAAGATTAGAAAGTAGAGAAGCCCCAACTTCGTAGGTCTGCAAAAGACGGCTGGTTATAATGTGCAAGTTAAGAAGCGTGAAGGCTACACACTTACTACGTACAACAAAACAATATACACTAAAGTGAATATGCACTTAGCGGATACAACCGAGACAGATTCAGAGAGTGATTGGACGAGAACCTCTACAAGGGAAAGTAAAAAGAGAGAGAACCTGATATCTAACCTAAATAGACCCATGGTTAAAAAACAACAACAAGTACATGCCTATCTTGAAAGGAGACCAAGCAATATCTTGCATACGATAAATGTTAGGTGGATATAATACTTAACCACAGTACACCACACACACACACACACACAAACACAGGAGAGAAAGATAGTGAGCGAGTGCGTGTCCAGAGTCTCCGAGTGGAATCTAGAACACAACAGAGAACGTCTGTTGAAAGAATCCAAACGAAACTCAAGAATAAATAAATATAGATAGACTGATATAAATATAGTTCAAGTACTTAACAACTCCAAGTGAAGTCTGAGGAACCACAGAAAGAGTAATAGGGAGTGCAAGGGTTTCCAAGTGAAGCAGGGATCGAAATATTACATTCCTGTATTCCTGAGGAATTTAACTTTGCTTGAGAAATTTCATCTTTTTAGTCGGCTTTCCCGATAGGAAATGCCTAGTCCATCTGTATTTCTTTGGTTATGACCAATGAAAGTGAACATATTACATGGATTAAAAAACAACAACAATTCTTGAAGATAGCTTTGATATACGGAAACATCTATTAGCCGAGTTTTTGCACGGATCTTAAAATATAACGTTCATAAAGTGAAACATCGGCACATGTAGATACGTAGATCTTGAAAGTCGAGTTGTTCAAAACTTGAA
>NW_013665805.1:597571-601988 GCF_000517525.1 Limulus polyphemus | reverse complement strand
CATCATCAACCACCGCCAACTCTTAGGCTACTCTTTAAACCAACGAATAGTTGGATTGACCGTCACTTTATAACGCCCCCACGGCTGAAAGGGCGAGCATGTTTGGTGTGAAGGGGATTCGAATCCGCGACACTCAAATTGCGAGTCGAGCGCCCTAACCACCTGGCCATGCCAAGCCTGAAATTCTGGTAGGCTACATATTATTTAATTTACACATTTGTGTTGTTTTAAGCTAAATAAAGTTAATATCACATGTTATCGTATTTTAATGAATAACTTTAAAATTTTAAGAAATGATATGAACGATATGAACTACAAGTTAGCCAAGTCTAGATGATATTACTGATATGTGTGGAGAGTGTTACAGTGATGAATAGATTATAGAGTTAGTAAGTTTATCAGTCATGCGTCTGTTACTTTTTTGTGAATATTGAAATTGTTTACAACTACTAGAGATACGAGAAATTAGCAAGTAAGTGAAATTGTTGTTGTGATTTTAGCATCTACTCTAAATTTAAGCCTATCACGGAGAGTTAGTCAAATCAACTTGTAGCATTTGTGATCGGAAACAATAAAACACTTATTATCAAGTAGACTGGACTATATATTTTCTTATTATTATCAAATAATCCAAAAGAACCTCATCAATAACAGAAAGTTTTACAACATTAGTCAGAAATGGGATTATTTTGGCAAAAATATAATTTGCTGGGAAATGATGAAATGGCAAAGAATTAAACAATCAAGGGAACTGCATGTTAAAGAAAGGTCAAAGAAGAACCACAACTAGAGAGAAGAGACGGGAATTTACGAGTTATTACAATAAGCCAATATTTACAGAAGAAATGTAAACCCAGACCAGTTTAATGGAAGAAAAATTAGAAAATACACACCTAAATAGAAAAGTCCGTTAAAAAGGATGAACAAAAGAATTATAATAGCAAAATTAAAGAAGTTCAAAATATAATAGAGAACAAGATCAAAGAATATAAATAACACGAATCCAAAGATAAAATATCTCAAAAAATAATTCACAAATGCAAAGATAAAACTAGCCACGTATCTCTACGTATTCTCAGGAATTCCAACTTCATGCACCATTAACATCGATTTGGACAACCCATGTGGTCGACAACTTTTACTAACACTACTGTGTCACCTGACTGTAGGACTTGCCTAGACTACAAAATTATCTCATCAGGTTACAGAGTAAAAGCAGGGCAGTTAAAAACATTCAATAGACAAAGCAACTTATTATGACGGAAAGATACCATACACATTGTAAAATAATTTCCAAGGTGAGTGGATGGACTAGAGAACAGTAACTCATCCATCTTGCTGCAGATGACATTTTAAAGGATCAGCTTTAACAATATTACGTAAACTTCCAATAGAATCATGGCAACTACCAGGCATTATTGGTTGCTTTATGAAATAGATGTGGAGTCGCATCAAGAGGAAGTCTCTAAAACAAATTTTAGAAAGAGAATAAAGAGGAAGAACAAAACGACAGCTAAGCTTGCTGAAGATACGTGGAAAATATGCACACTTACCTATTAATGATGTTTCGCATGAATTATAGATTACTTGGCACAAAAACAATTCACAGATGTCATGGTGGATGAAGATATGCAAATTAGACTAAAGCAAAATAGATATACATCTTTAAAGAAAGCACCATCCAGGAGTTATGTGACCATCAGATCCAGTAGTCAGGGAAAGTTAACTTTCCGATGGAAATCGAGAAGAAATCAAAATAATTAATTAAACAACAGGTCACTCAATGTAAGCCATAGAACAGAGGGTGTTACAATTGCAAATTAAAAGAAGGTGCTGCCAGGAATTGGCAACAAAAGTATAGAAGAAAAAGGATACTGCTGTACGTGTGGAAAACATTGACGTTGTATCTAAGACTAAGATGAATCAACCACCGATAATACACTAAGAGGACAGGATATTGAGGATAATAATACTTTATTTGCCGCAACTGATACAAGTAGGACATTATTAAACATACTAGTCTACGAGTTCCATTAATTAATTAATTAATTGGAAGTATTATAACATGTTGATTGACACTAGCTCTACGTCTACTATTGTTCAACCCAATTTGGTAATGAAAGGTGGGAAACTACTCCCAATATAAATAAAGAGGTTGGATTAATGCAAACAGCAACAAATTGTAAAAGTTTCATAAAAAGGAAGCCTCTTTACACAACATAATGTGGGCGATTGACATTTAGGAAGAATTGATTTGGGGGTTAGGTTATGTGGAAACGTAACTGCGAAGATAAACTTACATCAAACAGTTTGAAAGTTTAAGACCATGAAAATTCTGCGCACTACGAAATAAGTACCAAAGATTGGACTTGCATTACAACAAAGCACAATGTGATGAAAATAGCTAAAGTACAAGATGATAAAACGCAGAAAACAGGTGGTCCAAGCAAAAGGTCATCTTTTGTGAAGGTTTTGGAAGCACTTCAACAGAAAAATGGACAAACATTTAGCTTTGGAGAAGACTTTGCCAAAATTAAGTGAACGTGCTGAAAAGCCTAAGGTTCTTGTTGGGACCGCTTCAATCACTAAAGTTATCACCAATGGATTCCTTTGACCATCTACTTTAAGAGACTTCCCCTAAAATAATAAGTGTTGATAAAGAGCAAGAAGTCATCCTGCCTTCATACAATAATCCACAGAAAAGAAAAAAAATCTGGTGACTGGATAGACAGTAACTAAGCAAAGATACGAGAATGATTTGTTAAATAAAAATATTGATATTCATTTCACATAATGATTGTAATTTTTTGTATCGATGAATATTGATGTTAATTATTAAGTTTATTATTAATTATGGAACCAAGTTTAATCTACCATTGTTTTCTTGTGTAATATTATCGTTCAAGGGACATCACAATGCAGGGGGAAGTGTTGTAGGATGTTTTTTTTTTTTTCATTTAGACGTTTATATGGTTTTGTGGCTAAACAGTTTTTAACATCATGCGATAGACCCGCATTTTAATGACTAGAACTTTCAAGAAAGTGTACGAAATAATTTTGACCATACAAATCGCAAATTAGACAGAATAGATGATTGATTAAATTAATGTATCAGTGGTAGAATGATTATTGGGTTAGCGAGTTTAGACAGTCATCTGTTACTCCAGTTTTTGATTCAACGAAGTACTTGAGTTAGGAGAAAGTACTGGGCGTTAGTTAAGTAAATTTTTAGAATTTCTGATCTAAAAAAACAAAACGATTTTTTACAGAATAACTTGCGAAACAGAACTTTGTATAATGTTGAAACCTATAATACTATTTCATAGATGAAAACTGACTAGTTGCTTATGCACAAGCTTTTTTAGTCTTTTAAGTTTTCAGTTCAGTTTCTCGAAATATTTCGTGGATTCTCAAACTGACGTTACTTTAGAACGCTGAACGATCAGTTAGATACGTCAATAACGACACAGTGTGGAGTAACGCACGTTTCAACCAAATACACTTGAAATAACAATTGAAAAATAAACAAACTAGAAAGAGAAACGATTCAATTTTCCAGTAAAATGAAAGATTTGATCTAAAGGTTAGATCTCAGTCTCGAAAAAGTTACTATAATGATTCGAAATGACCGAGCACATCAACTATACACGACGTATTCCACTTTTAAATGAAACAAGTTTTCTTGTGCCGGCGTCTTCACGTGGCTAACTTGTGTTGCAGGTCGAGTAAACCTAATCTGTTTACATTGTGGGGAAGATGTGTCATCACGGTCTGTAGAGCTTAACCTACTGAACACTTCTAGGAACATGAGGAAAGAAGCACGTGAATGTACATATTCTATAGATAGTCACCTTTGACGTCAAAGTTTATATTGGAAAGGAGGGGGAAAAACAAAACTACCCTTTCCACACTCATCTGTAAATAAACAAAGGTTTATGGTTCATCGAAAAAATACACGTTTCTGAAAAAGTGGAAAAAAACTGGTCAAGGGAAAATAATTTTAACCTTTATATGCAGTTTTTGTCATTGAAAGTATTTTACTAGTATATACAAATAGATAAATTCACATGCGAATAACTACTAATATATGTAATACATGTAAAACTAACAAAGAGAAAAGACCGACAGTTTAATCAGTTAAGATCTGTAAGTTTGACCCACTTTACGGCACCACAAAATCTGACAGCTTGCCGAGATCGCTTTAGATGCTTTTGTTGAAACAGATGTAGTTCAATCAACTCTTATCCATTACCCTCCATTACTATCCTTCCCTAACGGCTGATGTTCGGTCACGCAGCTTGAGCGCGAGGCCGCCTGCATGCCATCTTTCAGACAAACGTCTGGTCACGTGAAAGAAACTCCTCCCAATCAAACTTCCCCATCCTCCTCTCTCTCTCTCTCTCTCTCTCTCTCTACG
>NW_013665805.1:585484-597227 GCF_000517525.1 Limulus polyphemus | reverse complement strand
TCCTCTCTCTCTCTCTCTCTCTCTCTCTCTACGAGAGGACAGTCGAGTAAGTACAAAATAGATCTACCACGTACTTAAAACACAGTGTCCAGTCATATGCGTTCTACTTAATCATTTTCTTCTAACTACAATAATAATAATATTCAATGCTTGGGTGCCATACACGACCTATGCAAAAGATAAACATGTGTACATGATTTGCTACTTAAGTACAAACATACTCACTACTGGCATTACGTTATACCTCTATGTTTGTATACTCTTCCGTCAAAGTTACAAATTAATGAAAACGTTACACTGTTGGGTGTTTGAGATTTTGTTGATAAAAGTATTGTATTCCTGCTTCTTAAGAGGACAGACGATACGGTTGGTTTTTGAGGGTCACGTGCTATTCGGCCATTTTCGTTTTCTGCAGCTGCTCAAATGACTGGCCAATGTAATTTCAACCAAGATATTGATACAGAAACTTAAATTTCTCAAACTAAAATAAACTTTATATGTGAAGAAAAGCAAACTTGACTAACATTATCATCAAGTCGTACACATTATGAACATTACAGAGCAAAAAAAAAAAAAAACAATACAGTGTAAAACCAGGAACGCGCAATAAACTCAGTAATCAGGATAAACAAGAGAAAGATCTGATAATAATGATAATTATTATTATTATTCCTTGCCATAAAAACTATGGAAAGTACACACTCCAGGCATCAGACATCAGCTAGTTTTAATGATAACAAAACATTGTCACCAATACGAAGACACGATGTCTCGGTTCAAGTACACCTTATCACAAGTCACGTTGTTAATGTTAGACTGAAAGGCTGAATCTTTCCGGTCTTGTTACAAACTGGTGGAATTATTATTTAAATCATATGTTATATTACATTAGTGCCGGAATTAATAATAAATAAATCTGGTATTTTGGTAATAAAACCTATTGTTTATAAACAACTTGAATCAAATAAGAGTACTACTAAGATAAAAAAAATTAAACACGTGCAAAACGTAGAATCAAACCCGTAAATCTATGCCAAGCCATGGTCAGTAGACTGATATAATAGGAATGACACGTCCACTATAATGTTACAGTGATAACACTGAAATTGGCCAAGAAGATAACAGAACCAAGTGATATGTTTAGGCATAAGATGACCGGAAACTTAACAAAACTTCTGGTTCTTTGTTTAGTTTTTTTTTACAACCGTAAAACACGCTAAAAAGCCACATGTGCGTTCGAGTGACTGATCTGAAACGTTTTAAAGAAAAAAAAAACTAAAATATAATAATATTTCTTCAATAAGGAGTGTATTTTCCACACTTACCTTGCAAAGCCCCCAGCTGCTCTGCTACAGCTTCTATACCTTGAAATGCCTGCACGGTGACTAACTCGTGTGGAACACACCAACGACGAACCAAATACAACGGTGAAAGTTGAAATCCTTTCTTCTCCACTGGAAGGATTATGTAGCTGCCTCTACCCAGTCCCCGGTATTTGTTATAATTGTTGTGAAAAGGATCTGTTTCGATGATAGAAACAATTGAAATGTATACAAAAAAGGAGTGTGAATTAACTAGAGATAAAACGACGAAACAAAAACAGAAGGAAAAGAACGAAACCGGCGCACAACTTCTTAACTACTCAACTCAACTGAGCCGCTTTGACGACAGGAACTAAATGCCCTCGTCTCTCCCTCCAACCTGCATTAAACAGCAGCCGTGACACAGCTTATTATGCGCGTGTCGCTCCGCGCGAGCAGGAACGCCAGCTGCGCAAGTCTAGATTGACTCGCGCCAACAGAACGATCTGAGGATTTTAGCAGAAGTGAAGTTGAGTTGACTTTAACTGTGTGAGTGCAGTGTCGGCAAACGATTACCAGAGTTTCCTTGCGGTGACTTTTGTACTCAATGTATAAAAAAATGTGAGCGCGGAAGACTCTCCTATAAGCTGCGTCAAGCGGTTAGCCCTTACAGGAACATGTAAATCAGCTGAACACGAACAGCAGTTTTATTGCTTTACTGATTATTAAACCCCCTTTGCTTAATTAAAAAAAAAAAGATAAGAAGCGGGCTTATGTAACTTAAATACATGGATTGAACTTTATGTAAGTTCTATGATGTAACGACTAATTGTACTTACGATTCTCAGTCTTTCTATTTCCAAAAATGCTATATATGACCACCAGCGCCGGCCCGAAACTATTGTAATATTAAAAATATATCAGTATGTACGTAATTAAAAATACCTCCATAAAACGTAAAGGCGTCTATGCATCAAAGTTAATTTTTTCGTACACTCTTACACTGGAATTAATTAATTCTAATTAAGTGAAAGGTTACGCTTATTGGAAGAGAGGGGGGTATCGAAGTTTCGTGATGGGCACACTTAAATTATTCTGACCCAACAAGGTTTTTTTAATATGACCAACTTAACTGGAGGTAAATGTTTCGCGTGAGTCTAATTTCAAATTTATTAGACTGAAAGTAATTCGTTGATACAGAACTGATCGACAGATGGCACCAGTATTCATTTAGGTCGAGCTCGTGAACGTTTGATGCCAATGCTAACAATGCCCACCAGTGAATGGGTAGTAGATGTTTCACACGCCTGGAACCCACGAGGCACTAGATCATTGTTGCATTTTTTTTTTTTCCTTTTCTTTTTGAACGAAAGCACATCTGTTTGATTGGAAGCTTGAAAGCTGTATATATATCGCGTACTACATTAGATTTCTTACATTACAACTATTTTACCCCAAACACAAAATTTATTGAATTTGCAAAACATTTGTTGATAATATTCATACGGTTAAGATGTTTCAGTTTAATATATTATTTTTTTACACAAATATTGTAGAAAGCAAAGTTGTAAAAACAGATAAAAATACGTCATTCACTCGTTATTGAAAGCTGCTTTCAAGCAAAGAACAAATATATTAAACATTTTATTATGTATTTGTAAACAAATGTTATCTACGCATACCCGTCCCTAATTTTTAACTGATAGACGAGGGAAGAGGCGACGAGTTAACAATGACCAACGCCGTCTCTTTGGCTGCTCTTGTTTCACCGAATAGTGGGGTTTGACCATTACTCTTATAACACATTATTACCGGAAAGTACATAGCTGCTATTTTTCCTGCCAAATCTTTTTCGGCTTCGCATGGCCAGGTGGTTAGGGGTGCTCGACTCGCCACCTGCGGGTTCTAATCCCCGTCCCACCAAACAGGCTCGCCCTTTCAGCTGTTGGGGGCGTTATAATGTATGGTCAATCACACTATTGGTTGTTAAAAGAGTAACCCAGAGTTAGCGGTGGGTGTTGATGACTACTTGTATTCCCTCTAGCCCTTCGTTTCTAATTTAGGAACGGCTAGCGCAGATAGCCCCTATGTAGCTTTGCGCGAAATTTTAAACAAACCAATTTTTTTCCTACCCTCTTCTCTCGTTTGTAATGTCTATTTCTTGATTTATCATTTTTGTTATAGAAGGATCTGAATATCGAAAGTAATTTATAAGAAATAAGTTGTACAATATTATATATATATATAACTATTTATATGAAACTGTCTATTTTTTATTTTAGAGGGTAAATTACTGGATAATGTGGTATTCAAGGGTTAATGATTCGTCTCTAAATTTAACCACTGTCTAATTTCCCTACCTTATATAGTATACGTATTTTTGTCTAATATGTGATTATAATTCAATATGTTTATAGCCAGTCTAGTGAAAACCCTTACTGGTTTGAAGGACGTATCTTTGATTGACACTTAAAAGAATAATGGATGAACCCCATGGTGAGCAGAGCACAGATAGCCCTTGTGTAGCTTTGTGCATAATTAAAAACGAAAACGATAATTTAATGGATGAACATATTTATTATGGTTTTTTTTAATTGTAATAAAAAACAGCTTACTTTTGTACAAATACATTATTTAATACCACAATCTTTGTTACAAAGTTGTTGCCTTGGCTTTAGTAATAAATGTAGCTTGTCCTGCTGTTAAAGTAGTACAGGGTATTTTGAACAAAACACGAACTAGCCTTTTCTTTAGGGTTTGTTTGTTTGAAGTTCAGCACAAAGCTACACAATGGGTTATCTGTGCTCTACCCACCACGGGTATCGAAACCCGGTTTCTAGCCACTGGGGGCTCAGAAAAGAAGATACAATGCTGGTTATCAAAAATAAGACGTGGTTAGACATATCTGATATCTGTGGTTGTGGGTAATATAAGATGCTTGAAAATGGTCTTTAGAAGCTAATTAAAAGTTAGATGGTATTTTTAAACCTTTGTACTGGCTCAAAAACCATTGTTGAGCTAAAGTGTAGTAACAGATACAAATATTATATACAGTTTATTTATTTGTTTATTTGTAGTTAAGCACAAAGTCACACAATGGACTACATGTGCTGTATCCACCACGGGTATCGAAACCTGGTTTTTAGCTTTATTATCCTTCAGACTTAGCGCTATGCCACTGTGGGATAATAGTTTAGTTTAACACCCAGTCTGCCAGTCAAGGAAACAGGATTAGATGGGTGTCACGGTTTCCGGTATTCAAGTTAGAAACAAGCAAAATGTACTCCGATAAAGGGTTTGATATTTTAACCTCAAAAACACACTTTACTGCCAAAATAACTCACCTTTCAATAGGGGTTCGTCCACGAAGATGCGGAATTTAGGGCGTTAGCCGGAAGATGTGGAGTTTAGAGGGTTGGCCGAACTGTGTTCCTCTAGTACAAAATAATACAAGTGTTCATGTTCAGGCAGGTACTATGCCTAGCACCTTACAGTGGCGAGTTATCGCGGTTTACGTGAGTTCTGTCGAGACAGCTGGCCCAATAAAATCATCTATATCGACAGAACTCGAGAAAACCGTGTAGAAACGGCTTTAAAGAGCTGAGGAACCAGATCTCGTATTGCGCAACATGAGCGGCCATTACCATGTTTTGTGTGGGAGTTTAGATGGAGCGTGAGTTTTATTCCCTCATAGCGTGGAAACTAGTGCCAATTTGACCACGGTGGTGGGCAATACAGATTCCAGATATCACAAATAGCTCAAATCTCTATTCAAAATTAAAAAAAAAATAACTATTGGAAAGCTTTGCTTGGGAATAATCAACAATGCCTTATTTGATTAAGATTATAGTAATGATTCAGCTGTTTATCTATATCAATATAATAGTATAATAGTACTGTTGTATTTCCATGTAACTACTTTGCAGGGTGTGAAGGTATGGAGTTTCATTAGGTCCATGCGGGGGGTACATACAAATTTTCAGCTTTGCGGTTTTTATGTGCGTTTTTGCAGTTTTTTGCCACTACTTTGCCCCTTTTAGATGGATCTTCACCAAACTTTGTACGAAGGTTCAATGGATCCATGGGGAAACACATACAAATTTTAAGTTTTGCTATTTTGCGTTTTTATTGACTTTTTTTGCGTTTTTTACCACTACCTCGCCTCCTGTGGGTGGATTTTCACCAAATTTGGTATGCGGGTTTGTTGGGTCCATGGGGAGATACATGCAAATTGAAATGTTGTGTTTTGCAGTTTTTATGGGCGTCTTTGCATTTTCTTTACAATTACGTATAAGGGAATCAACTTTTCGTGTCCTAAGATAACCTTTCATTAATCATGAATTTAGATAATTTTCATCCAGGGGACGAGTACTCTAGCTAGCTTTCTAATAAACAAATTTGTAAAGTACTTTCAGGGGATCTGTTAATCGAATTTTTTTCTCGTTTATTTTATTTCTAGTTATATTATTCTTTTTATTTTATTAAACTCAATTGTGTTCATATTATTTTCTTTAGTACCAGCCGTATCATACAAGTTATATCAATAGTATAGTAACTTTTGACCCATCCAAGTAAGTAGCAACTTTTGTTTTACCCTGCATTTTGATTGTTGTTCAGAAAGTTTGTACTCACCACTGGACCCCCTTCAACAATAGAAAAGGCAAGCTGAAGAATAGATTAGTTGTTCGTTACTCGAGTGTAATTCTTTGCCCATGGTTATTGTACTGAAAATTCTCGCTCATTTTTTAATTGTTCTCTTCAGAGTTTTGTTAAATTGTGGTTTTCAGAGAATCCCCTGTCGTACGTACCCTCTTGTGGAGGTAGAAAAGAGGTGATCAAAGTCCTAGTTTTGAAGGTAAGAATTTCTTATAGACTATTCCTTCCCTGTTTCTTGAGAGGGCGGTATTTCGACCAGTGTGCCTTCTATGTCAAGGAAAATCTTTATTGATATCGCGATCCTGTCCTAGAAAGTACACAAAAAAGGTGGATAAGATAGACATATCAAACAGAAAAAATGGTAAGTTATGAAATAACTTTCATGTGTAGAACATGTAAGGACAATGTGATACAAATATAGTTTAAAATGTTGCATTGAATTTTGTAAACAAATAATTGATTAAACAGATGTTATTAATTTCAGATTCTGAAGAGAACTTTATTGAGATTATATAACGTTATATATATATATTCTTTCTTTTTTTGTCCACGGCAGTAATGTAAGTAAAATAATAAGAAACTATTTCTCTTTGCCCTAAAAATTGAGCCTTTATGTGTGTGTATTTTACATTTATAGCAGTGAAATCACATGCACGCTTAGCTTAATACATGTTACTTACCTTATAGAAATAATTATAAAAAAAAACAATCGTACTAAAGTAATATAATACCTTATTGATATCTGAATCCCCTTTTGTCCTCATAACCCACGCTTCAACGAAGAGTGTGCCATTCCAAAACCACAGTAGGAGCCCGGATGTGAATGCAATCCTACGTGATTCGATGATGTTAATCTTGATGTTTTCGAATTTTTACACCGTTAATTTTAGTGTTGTGATTTTACGTGAAAATAACCGAGTATCCACAAAGTAACCTTTAAGATAGTTAATGCTAAATTAATCAAGTGTTATTAATTTGTTCGATTAACATTATTTTCTACAATACGTAAATTGTTAGTTATAGCTTTGGTTTATGCGTCAATGAAATTCAACTGGTTGAAGGAAATAAAATACCACTAAATAGGATGCGCTGGGTGAAAAGTAATATACCATTATTAAGATAATTAGTCAAAGCACAGTTTCGTTTCCTAAATATATATTTCTAAAAGGAATTCTATTTTTTTCATATTTAATACATACCTTATTTATGTTTAAAATTATTTGTCCAAAATCAAGTTTCCTTTTTTTCTTTATTCCAAAGGACTATATGAATACAATTAAGAAAGTGTGTGAAACTCTGGAAAGTTTAGAGACTACTGTGTTTCAAGTCACATTAGCACATTGGGCTGTTGAAGCTACCATTTGGAGAAGGCCAATTTTGTTTGTTAGATCCAAGGTATCTATGGAAACGGCTGAGAAGTATTGCTCGTAGACCAAATCAGGGAACGCTAATGTAGTTTTAAGTCCATTTGCTAATGAGCGTGATAAAGGTTAGCATTAATCATCCATTAGATAAAAACTCTAGGTTAAAGTCGGGTCTTGCGCAAGCTCACACATACTGCGTGCGTTATGTCGTCCAAACTAAAGTGTCTCCTCTAAAGTACAGGTTATATAAGCTGCACTTTGTCACTTCTGTCATTAAAAAAATGTCACCCGAATCTAATCTTTCTACTCATTTCCTTAAAGGCAAATATTCTAGAATATTCGATTCATCTTCAGTGGGTAGCTATAATCTGGTTACCAGTTTGCTTTTTGTGTGCTAAATATGATATTATAAAGTATGATATGAGCTCCTTAATGTGACCCATGGGATGATGGGTCGACTCGATACGCTTGGAAAATTTAATCAAATATATATATATATTTCTCTAAAAGAATTGGTTAAAGATAAATCGGCGTTCATACTGTAGTTTGTTTACTGAAAATTTCCATTATATATATGTATGTATGTGTATAAATATAGATTGTTTTAGTTTGTTTCGAATTTCGCGATAAACAACACGAAGGCTATCTGCGCTAGCCATCCCTAATTTAGCAGTGATAGAATAAAGGAAAGGCAGCTAGTCAACACCACCCACCGCCAACTCTTGGACTACCCTTTTACCAACGAATAGTGGAATTCACCGTCATATAACGCTCACACAGCCGAAAGGGCGGGCATGTTCAGTGACGGGGATTCGAATCTGCGTCCCTCAGATTGTGAGTCGAACACCTTAATCTTCAGGCCATGCCCTCTGTCGTTTAAAGTTAGGAAAAACATTCATGAAATATATCCAATGTGTCCAGCGTAACAGTAAATAATGTTCGTAACAGTGCTAACTTACTAAGTATAAACATTGTTCACATATTTATATAGGTTAAATAATAAAAAACTAGAGTAGCTCGGGGACTGACAATCCGACAGTTCATGATTCGCGACCTATTACCGTAACAATGAAGCTGAAGATGCACTATAAAAGTGCCAGCTAGTTCCCACTATTCCATCAGATAAGAGTACCCCAAGAGTTGGCTGTAATGCTGTTAACCAGCTGCCTTCCCTCTAGACTATCAGTTAAGAATTATGGATTGGCTACGCGCAAGTAACCCTTTGTTTCAGTTTTTTTTGCCCGAAAACCTTAAATAAACAAAAACAACACCGTTTCACCTGATAAAGATAGTATCGTCAGTAAAAACTTTACTTATTGCTCAGTGCAATTTTTATCTGATGTTGCCATGTTAACCTGATGAACTTAATTTTCTAAAAATGTAACTTAGATTTCATCTGCCAATAGTTGTTTGTTTGTTTTTTGCCCATTAATTGACAAATGTTTTCCTTTAAGATTCATTTTATGTCTCGTCCTCTGTGTTTATTTAAAAACTCTTCACTTCTTTGTTTTGTAATCAATGCTCTAGTATTAGTGTTCAAAGAAATCTTCCTCTTTTGCAAACAACGTTCTGGTATTAGTGTTCAAACAAACAGTTTGGAACAGTAAAAGTTTGTTTTTGTACGTGTATTTTTTTTCATATGTGCATCTAAGAATATTTTCTTGTCGTTTTACCTATAGACTATGTAATAAGATCCCTAACAGATATTACTACTTCACAGCTGAATCTTTACTTGAATACACTTCTAGAGATAATTTGTTCAACAAATGTTTGCAAAAAAAAAGATTCACAAAAATTAACAGCGTATAGCTATCCTTGATTTTCAATTGATAAACTAGAAAGAAAGCAGTTAGTCAACGGTACCCACCGCCAACTTTTGAGCAACTGCTGTGTGAACGAATACTTGGATTTGACCGCCACTCTATCACAACGAGTCCCAAACCACGAATCTTCAAATTTACACTCCAGGCACGCTAATAAAAAGGCTATGCTTGATCGTTACAAAGATAAAAGAATATGATTTACAACACTTGAAACAAGATGTCTATTTTAAAGAATCCTGAATGTCTTGGTCATCATTGTGATCAGTTAAGTTTCTGCAACAACAATTCACATATTTCTAGAATAACAAAAGAAGGAATAAAAAATTAACATTCAAGTTTATTCGTATAGCGACGCAACATGACACTTTTTTAAAACTCTGTTTAGAAACTTCTTGGCGTAGAACTGAAATATAGGATGTACTGGTATTTTATTCACCGATTTAAATTTTCTTTTTTACCACGTAGGTAGAGAAAAAAAAAGATCGAATTAACCATACAGCATTAAGTTTCTTAGTTAGGAACGATATTGTTGTCTGCCTTTAGTTTTGTCTACTTGTATCTAGTGATGTTAAAATACAAAGATAAAACTTATATTCATACACGCTACAGGATATGCAGGTATACGTGCTTGCGTATTAATCTCCACTTTGTATATGCTCACGGGAAACGATTTTCAATGATAAATTCGCATAATGGTTTAAATTCGTGATTTCTAGTATAATTAGCTATAAAATGTAATAGCACCTTGTCTATTTCTCAAAACGAAGTCATATTAAGTTTACATACATCTAAAAGCAATGAATGAAATTACTTTTCACGACGAAAAAAAGTTATGATACCGAAAAAGCCTAACTTTACTGTATCACATAAGACGATGAAAGTGGCTGTTATAGAAGTATACAAAAATTTTCCCTTAATTTTATTTCCTGACGAAGAGAAAAATATCCGAAAAAAAATCAAACAAAGTGTCCGTGATCAAAAATAAAAAAGTCACTTGCTATAACTAGAAAGAAGTTGAAATCTCTAAGCACGCGCCAGCTTCATTTGTGTCTCTTAAAAAGCTGCGTCAGCTTCTATCGTATTCTACAAACCCGATTGGTTCCTACCCAAATTTCCTGTCCTAGACGGGAGAGAAAGAGAGATTAAGAAGCGTGTGCCACTGTCCATCCTCTCGAGGTTTAACTGAGAAATAGTTTGAATTTCTCTAGGTGGCGTTGTGCACTTTAAGAGCTGTTTTAAGAAAATTTATTATGTCCGCGAAATATTTTGTTCTAAGCCACAGTGTATGTTTGATCTATTCAGCTTCCCTTCTTTGTGTACATATTTGATCTGATGACAAAACTTCCTTTTTTTTCTTACTTTTTGAAACTTTGTCAGGAAAGTGACTGCTTTTCTGGCCTATAAATCATTTGATTGTATTTCTTTATGTTCTTCTTTGTTTAACTTTGAAAGAAAATGGCCACTTTTTTCAGTTTTTCTCTTCAGAAAGTTTCAAAGCACGTACCGTTGTTTGTTTGTAGCACGCTTGCATCAAATTTGATTTCCACAAGAAAGAAAAAAATGGATTTAGTTACAAAGCTTTGTTTGTTTCATTCTGTCAGCATATTCTGGTAACTCGGTATACGCCATCAGAACATTAATACCTTAAAATTTGAAATGCCACAAAATAGCATCTGCTTGGCAGATTGAAATAATGCACTAATACGGAAACATGAAATCAAAATACATAAAAAAAAAAACATTGTAGTTCTTACACTTCTTACAAAAACGCAACCAATCAAATGTAAGTCTCCCTTGACATTGTGCATAATAACGTCATAGTGGCTAATTTGTTGGGTTTCAAATAAGTTTGAAGTGTTTATGGTTTGCATCTATTCGGAATACTATACAAAACGACATTCGTTACCTCTGCTGAAGTCTTCATTTTGTGGAGAATGATTTTGTTTGTTTGGTTTATGGCAAAGATGCACAACAGGTTATTTATGTTCTGTACACTACAAGGAATCGAACTACGGATTTTAGTGTTGTATAACTTATTGAATTGAAGTTTGCGTAGTGCACACTGGTATATCAAAGCCTATTATTTTTAAAACGACTAATTCCCAACTAGTAAGTATTTTTAGTGCCCAATGTATTGCATTATGTAGACGCATACCTAGTATTTCTTACATACTTTAGTAATTTGGTAAAGGAATGTGATTAAATTCCTTTCACTTTAGCTACTCTTGTCCTAGGTCATTCGCCTCTGGTTTCGCGTAAGCTTTCTCATGAGAAAGATTATTGTAAAGTAGAATACGCTATGTAAATGTAGAAAGTGATATTTTACACACCAGATCAGGTGGTACCTTTTTCTATTGTAAGAACCATTAGTGACGTGGGTGGCGCTATAAAACATTGTATGTAAAGTTATGCCTATTAGTCTGAAAAAAATATATATATGTGTGTGTGTGTGTGTTGCTTCTTAACAGAGTCAACAAGCTCAATAGAAACTTCACAAGTTTCTTTTTACTTCCATTAACGTGCTCTCCTCTGTTCATTGCACCTGTCAAAATAAATATAGATCTTTACTTTGTCCCCCCCCAGTGATTCAGCGATTTGA
>NW_013665805.1:583781-585072 GCF_000517525.1 Limulus polyphemus | reverse complement strand
GATTATCGAAATAACAATAATATTCTCAATTTCATGTTGACATCCTAATAATTTACTGATCATTTAGGCTCTGATAGCCTACCTACCTGTCTATCCATCTTATCAGATAGGTACGTGTTAACGTAGCATTTGACTTCTGCATATAACAGGATTATCGAAATAACAATAATAATCTCAATTTCATGTTGACATCCTAATAATTTACTGTAATTTAGGCTCTGATAGCCTACCTACCTGTCTATCCAACTTATCAGATAGGTACGTGTTAACGTAGCATTTGACTTCTGCATACAACAGGATTACCGAAATAACAATAATAATCTCAATTTCATGTTGACATCCTAGTGAAGAACCTGATGAGTTAATTATTATACATACCTTATGTGAGTTATGGTGACAGTCTGCGTGTCATGTTCAAGTAACGTGAGAAACCATAAAATATTCA
The DNA here is from genome assembly GCF_000517525.1 of Limulus polyphemus. Lineage (NCBI taxonomy): Eukaryota > Metazoa > Arthropoda > Merostomata > Xiphosura > Limulidae > Limulus > Limulus polyphemus. The sequence continues at coordinate 584,627 of NW_013665805.1, read as the reverse complement.
ATAAGTTAATGTTATACAGTGGAGTTTCAAATGAGATATTATATATCAGGCCATTAGAGTTAACTCAAGCAGAAATATTTCACAATTTTTATTCTCTTTATATTTAAGTTTTCATTGGACTTTTGTCTTCAAGCATGTCTGAGTAACAGCTCAAAGAAGTCCGTTCCTGAAGTCATTCTATTCGTTATAGACGTGTACGTTTAGTTATATATATTTTATCAAGTGAACTATTTCATATTTTGGCAACTTTGCCAATGTTAAAGAATACTAAAAATATACCATGCTGCTTTGTGTTTACCATCCTGCTTGGTGTTCCTCTTGTAGCCTTCTTGATAGTGTTATTGTTATACTCAATTCACAAGTGAATTCCTCAGCCTGATTACTCTTAACCCTTTGACTACGACCTACTTATAATAAACCATACAAGTAATAACTAAACAACTGAAGTTAATAATAAACAAATATCCAAACAATATTATATGTATTATGAATCTATAATCTATGTTCTACCTTTATTGACACTGATATAATTACTATTGATATAATTGAACATTTCTTCTCCCACTGATACGTATTACAATTTCAAATAACCTAAAACTAAGTTTAACTGTAATTTAGATTTAGTTTCTTTTTTAATACAAATATGTTTTAATATACAAACAATAGTACAATTAACAATAACAGTTATTACAAATAATGATCTATGTACAAAAGATTTACAAACTTACAAACAATATCGAACCTTCTTTCTGGTCTGGAACTTCATTGATATCTTATCGAGGGTTCACGACGAGCGAATTAATTTTGAGTTGATGTAGATACAATTCACTTAACAGTGAGCTAGCT
>NW_013665805.1:579450-583771 GCF_000517525.1 Limulus polyphemus | reverse complement strand
CTAGCTAGCTCTGTGGTCCTCACTGATCACACGCTGATTACGGATCGAGCTTTTTACCGCTGAAGTTATATAATGCCTTCGTAAAAGTACTAATGTCCGATATGAATCAATTGAAGTTAAATAGTTTGTAATGTTCGAAATGTATAAACGTTCCTGGTCAAATATCTGAAGTTCCAGATTACTAAGCGTTAATCACAGTTATAGCTTCCGAGGTTTATAGTATACCAAATCAATAATATATACTATCTTATCGGCGCGTCGCGTTGGTTATATTTTTAGGCGTGAGGAAAGTTTCTCGAAATTTCAGCTTACGCAACAATATTGACGATACACTAGTGTTTACGTACACACATGTATTGTTGATTCTTACACTCGAAAATCTTCTACAACTTTAGTGAATAGACGGGAATTTCACAATATAGATTTAACAGTACAAGTTATGTACATTTATAAATATAAATCTAACTTATACAAACATCGTTATTAAAATAGATATATAATAGTAAATCCGTCACACCCCTAAAATGACGTACTGCAGAATTTCTTTAATTAATAGAAGTAAAATTTCAAGTATTTTTTGGCATGTCCTTTCAAGTTTTATGTTTCTGGTATAAAGTGAATTTGACCATAGGTTCTCCTGAAATATAACTTCTTGACCGACTTCAATGTTTTAATTAGCACATATACTGACTATTCACTTAATTTGAAATTAATTAAATATTCATTAGCAGACATAAAACAATAGGTTATAAATAGCAAAAAACTGAACAGAAATAAGAGTTTTTATGCTTAGATATCCGGGTATCTTTTGCAATAGTTATATATATATAAAGTATATATTTTTTATTCTGGATTTACTACAAACTTATTCAGAATTTAAATAAAGTTCTAACAAAGAATATATTAAAGCATTATAGATTCATCCACATTTCACTGACAATTTCATCATTATAAAACTCTTTCTTTTGCTTTGTTTTGTTTCGTCAAATTTTTTGTTTCACGTTTTGTTCTTTATAGTTGCTTGTTTCTGATATTCGCGCAAAGCTATACAAAAGTTATCTGCATTTATCATTTCTAATTGGCAACTAGTCACCAGCACACTATGGCAACCAATGGGCTACTCTAATCAAATATTTGGATTTGACATTTATTCCTATAACTCACTTATGACTAAAGTGCGGAGCGCGAATTTGTGGCAAAGAGACACAAACCATAGACTCTCAGATTTACAGTTCGACTTGCTATTCAGTAGGTCACGCTCGGCCCCTTGTTACATAAATAAGAATGAATATGTGAAAAAAACACTACTGAGAGTATTAATTATATTATTTCATATGAGCTCATATAATCAGGTTTTATTATAATTTTCTTGTATTCCTATATCAGGCAAGAAAAGGTACCCGAGAAAATAATTTAAATAGGACATGATCGTTATGATCTCTTGTGCGATAGAAGATACCGTATTATTTTGATTTTTACTGTATCAATGTACATATACTTGTTATTGTGAGAACGAAAATTGCTATAAAATTCAATTTCATAAGTTCGCCAATCTCGAAACTATACGATATTAATAACTCCGCAGTACATATAATTTTGTTTGTTAATAAGTTGAGACCAGTGCCATTAGAAGTGAAAATTTCCTTAATTCTTGTCCTGCGCTAGTAGAAGTTAATAACGTTCCAAGTAGATATTTGTTATGATATCACTATTCATGTGATGATAGCCTGAATTCAGCAAGATGTCGATTCCACCAGATGTACAAAGATGTTTTTATTGCAGCTTATTTGCCCAGGTGTATCGTCTACAATTAGTTCACAGATATCAGAAGAGGAGTGAGGTGTTCAAAACCATTCTAAAATTTTTCAATTAGATTGCAGCTTAGTGATTTTGCTTGCCAAAAAAGGATAACTAGAAGAACTGTGGCATTATTCGACCAAATACTAGAAAATAAAGGCATGTTGCATTATCATCTTGTAATAGCTCTTGTCCATCAAGGTGGAAATACAGCTTTTGTGGGATAACCATAATTGAAGAAAATACTGATTAGGCATATTGTGGATATTGTTTATCCTTCTAAAAGTATCAGAGGACCGGATTCGGCCTCTATTCCAGAAACATTCAATCTCTATTTCAGGAACATTCCCGCACTATTACCCTAGCTGCAGAAACTTGCTTTGTCAGAACAGCACAGAGACAAGTTTCATGTGTTTTTCGTGATAAAGATGAAATGCGTCTCGTCAAACTACACGCTTCCAATCATTAACTGAAGCCACACTTTCCTGGTAGAACATGAGATAAGCGACTTGCATGCTGGTTATCAGCTGTCATATAGCAGTGTTTGTAATATTCATCTTTGGTACGTTGTAAATGGTCGATTCCTGATTATCGTTGAAGGAAGCTGGTCAGTTGCAACACATTCTAACGTCAATTGAACTTTATAAGCCTCTTCAGTTATCTTTTCCTTTTCCCTGTGTTAATACACCATCATAAGGTGGTCAGAGTTTTTCCTTCTGAAAGACATAATTATTTTGTTTATCACGGCTTAAAGACTTTGATCACAGAATTCTTTGAACAACCGGTCAAAGAAATGGAACTTGATAATAATGCCACTACTCGATCAGCTCCCCTATCATGATGCCCTATGAAATGTTTGGTGAAATCTTTGTTTCTACCCATTACTTGTATAATAAATGTCGTGTGTCTTTGCAGGTATAGGGATCAAACAATGAAATTACCACCTTGTTTTACCTCTGCTACAAATGGACTATTTCTCTATGTGTATTTATTGGATGTCCAAATAAAGTAGGCATTCAGTATATATTTGCTTTTTTTTGTAAATAATCACAAGGCTACACAATGGGCTATCTGTGCTATGCCCACTACTGGTATCGAAGCACGGATTCTAGCGTTGTAAGTCATACCGCTGTGCCACTGGGGGGCTTCAGTATATATCCAAAAACTAGAAACGGCATGGTGTTTGTATTTTGTATTTAATGTATGTAACTGTAACAATGATTTGTGTGGGGGGAGAGGAAGAATTATGTAATATGTACTAAATATATACATTTATATTAAATATGCTAAATAGGTATGAAAAATGAAGAAAGTTTAAATTTCTGAATTCATGTAAATTACACAATCAATAGTAATGTCATATCAAAAGGAATTGATAATTAATACACAAAATAACTATAACCGTAATAGAACAATGGTAAACCAATTCACAGATCCCAAGTAAGTGTGTGGAGTCTAGAACTAACCACTTACTCTGGCAAAGTATTAAATAAAACGTCTTTATTACGGGTCATTTCAGGTGTTCATTCTTCAGTTAAAAGCGTGTCCTCGTGTTTATTGTTAAAAACAAATTAGTGTCGGTAAACATAATATCGATATTGATATTCACATTTGTAGGATCAACATTTTTCTAACACCTACGTTCAACAATAATACTTTTTTTCTAATTCTACTTCCCTGAGATAGCCTAGTTGTTAGGGCAATTGACTCGCAATCTGCAAATCGTGAGTTCGAATCCCATCATTGAACATGCTTGCTCTTTCAGCAGTGGGGGCATTATAATGTGACGGTCAATCCCATTATTCGTTAGTAAAGAGTTGGCGGTGGATGGCGTTGACTACCTTCCTTCACTCTAGCTTATCACTTCAAAATTAGGGATGGCAAGTGTAGACAGCCCTGGAATAGCTTTGCGCGAAAAAAAAAATCCATTCCACTATGTAACAAATGTACTGAAGTACCAAATATCAGGCAGGCGCTAGCGCTGCCTATGTAGGGATGGCTCGGGTTTTTTTATTCAAATAGTATTACAAATATTTTAATACGTCATCAGAAATTTACAATACTTTACAGTTTCTTTTATAACAATATCTATAATGACTGAGTTACAAGTTCTGGGTATGTCTGTAAACATCATAGGAAAAAGTTTGAATTTCTTGTTCTTCTTTCTTCTGCTTCTTTTTTATTACATGATAACTCAACAAAACTATGGTGTCAAACAATTTCACTGAGGTGACATGGCTTCAAAAGGAGTATCCACTTATATAAGTATCGTTAATAACTAGTAGTAATTTAAAAAAAATGATAATTCTAGAGTATCATCACCCCTTGGAGTTAGCTTTCTTACAGAAATTGTTGTTCTTTTAAAAAGCTTAAGTACAGGGTGAAACAGGAATAACCAGCTAATAGATAAACAATAAATATTACAGTTGGATCCCCATTGTATATAGAACTTGGTTATAAGTACAACCTTCCTATGTCTATTGAAACACTGCATTAAAAACACACGAAAACAAGTAAAGAGAAG
>NW_013665805.1:572578-579051 GCF_000517525.1 Limulus polyphemus | reverse complement strand
AAGAATTAACATATAGAATATATATATATATATATATATATATATATATAACTATTCAATCACAAGCGTAGATTAGATTTGTTGTTCATAGGCAGGACATAAGAAAGCTTACGATTATCCAGGAATACGTGTTTCAGTGAACTACGGAAGTTTTAAAATATTAATCTTCAAAACCGTTCATAAAATCAGGCTTAACTACAATGATGAAAACTAAAAATAATAGGTTAGTAAACATTATAGCTAATTTTGTATAGTGGTCTGACTAATGAAAAAAAAATGTAATGAAATGAAACAAATCACAATAAAACTAAAACTTTTAATCAATAGAATGCGCTGATTCATCACGTGGGAGCCCCCAGTGACTCAGCGGTAAGTCTGAAGTCTTTTAACGCTACAAACCGGGTTTCGATACCTGTGGTGATCACAGCACAGATAGCCCATCATGTAGCTTTGTGTTTAATAACAAATGATCATAATTTAAGATTCCTCTCTATCATCGATATTTATCGGCCATAAACCCAATAATCTAAAATAATAAAAATGCCTGTCTGTGTGTGAGTGTGTGACCACCATAGATATAAAAGGAAAGAACCCAGAGACCTGAAACTTTATGCGCATACTAAGGGGATTCTGAGAGTATGCACCTGGGTATTATTTTATATTTAGTTTTGTCCTATAGCCCTTAAGCCCCATAATTCTGCTTCCCGAAGGTCTATAGAAAAGTATCGTATTTTTTTCTAATTTTCACTTACTGAATTTACAATGTGTGGAGGTTTTTGCCAAATACTCTTTCAACAAAAACATGGGAGAGAAAAATACAAATCTGAGAATTTGAAAATAAAGTTCAGTTAAACTAAGTTTGGAAAACGGCAACAAACAACACGAAGAAAAATATGAATCGGGAATATTGGAGAACTCGAATAATTAAAATAATTCAAATTAAAAACATAGGAAGAAAAAATATAAATCTGAGAAGTTAATTTAAAACTATTTGCTTTTAAAAACAGTTGAACTAAATTAATTTCAGGATATGACAACAGAAAAATCAATTAAAGAATTGGGGTATTTATAGAAGTAATTAAGATAATGGAGACGCTTGACTGGTACATTGAGGCCTCTATGAATCATGAGGGTACCTTAGAATCCCGCAGCAGAGCGTGGATATTTTATGCTAGTATTTAATAAAAACCGGCCAGCTTAGGAGATTTAGGTAAGTTCTTAATTCACATACTAACAATGCAAAGTAGTCTTTGTAATGTATATATATACAATCAACATTATAATCAGACATGTTAACAATTAAATGATGAAAATTTTTTCAATTTATTTAAAGAGCAGAAATTTTCTTTATGGTTCAAATTGTTAAAAGCTCCTTCTTAGAATTTTTCGTAACTTCATGTTCAAGATCTATGAATGATTTTTAAGTTTCTTCCAAAGTTCTTAGTAGCACACACTTCAGAATATCAAAGAGAGATTTCAGATCCACTTCGGAACAAGTTCTCGGTTTCTGCCATACAAGTCTTCTTTTTGTAGCTGAATTTGTTTATAACATTATTATTCTGCTGTTCTCTGGTTCTATTACTTTTCAGACCACAGAAGGCTATAAAGTGTCTGACGAAAGAATAACAGCGCGTCCAGTTTAATCTTATCGGTAAGTCTGTTTGGAAGTTCAAAGGGAGGTTCTTTAACCACGACGACAAAGCTACAGGGGATAACGTAGATGCACAAGCCACTGAGAGCATAGAATATTTAATATCCAATACTAATGGATCATTTTTAAAAAGTGTGTGTGTCGAATATGTTTTATTTTGGTCGTCAAAATTCAATTGAATCAATAGAGTGAAGAACATCCATTTACTGGATTTCATGGATTTTCATCTCGATAGTTGGATTGTAAAGTTTGGCCCAACTTTTTTCCAAACCTTTATATATACAAAAATCATCTTTTTCCCGGATAGTAAGTAATCAATACTTCATGTGAACATTAATAAAATAATTGTTTGTTTTTTTGTCCTTTCACCATTTTTGCGATTTCGTTTGCAAAAACTGACGTCAATCATGATATCCCTCAATACATCCTGGAGAATTCTTTCATGTCATCTAGATAAACTACTTTCATTTTTCGAGAAGTTTAACAGACGCATTGACCCTAAATTCTTTTTAGGATAAGACGTTTTGTATAAATACTATTCGGGCAGTAAGACGGTTACATTTTTCAGCATGTTATAGACAGGGTTTTTGGTAGTTCTGCCACAAGTAAATTTTCTGCAATCTTTTAAGACTAGCAGAACAAAGAGGATTACAGTATTCGTGATATATAAAGTTGGAACTTCAGAAACCGTTTTATTTACATACAATATGGATATCTAACGTTACACAAAGCATCATGCTATCAAGAACTTAAAATATTTATTGATCTTTAGAGATTAGATAAAGAATAATGTAGCGTTTAAAAATATAATAGGCCTGATAATAGTGTCTTATGACCAGTATAATTAATTATAATCATGCTTCACAAGCTTGTAAAACGTGTTCACACCATAACAATTGTTGTTCTAACAAATGGCTTATACAAATAATATTCTAACCACTACTGTGTTTGCTGTATCCCAGCAGGCCTAAACATATCTGGATTGAGCGATATATGTAATCGGTAATATATATTACAAATATAATATGGTTGGAATACTACTACTATTATACACTCTTCAAAGTCTTGAAAATCTTTAAAGAACTAGATAAAGAATGTAGTATTTAAAAATACAGTAGGCCTAATACTAATATCTTGTGACAAGTATAACAAATTATAAATGTTTTACTTCGTAGCATGCATGGTGTGACGTATGTTACTAGAAGCTAATAACTCTTCTAGTATACAAGAAGCTTCATTTGTTACAACATATAACAACGTCTGGTACTATAGAAATCAATAATTAAGTCTTTGCAACTTTTCTTCTCATTACGCTGCAACGTACTGTTCTAAGTATCTTTACTTGTTAATGTGTTTCGATATATAGATCTAGAAAGTAATAACTCTTTAAATACTTGCAACTTTACTTCTCATTACGCTGCAACGTACTGTTCTAAGTATCTTTACTTGTTAATGTGTTTCGATATATAGATCTAGAAAGTAATAACTCTTTAAATACTTGCAACTTTACTTCTCATTACGCTGCAACGTACTGTTCTAAGTATCTTTACTTGTTTGTTTCGATATATTGATCTAGAAAGTAATAACTCTTTAAATACTTTCAACTTTACTTCTCATTACACTGTAACGTACTGTTCTAAGTACCTTTACTTGTTAGTGTATTTCGATATACAGTTCTAGAAGCTAACACTGTTGTGATTGTTTTAATACAAAATTACTTAACAGTCTACTTGCGCTGTGTCCACCGCAGAGATAATAAATAAGTTTTATCTAAAAATTTGCAACTTTAATTGTTAATATACATTAGCATATGTATTCTCGAAGTCAGTAACTCTTCAGATACTTCAATTATCATTATGTTGTGAATGAGGATATTAGAATATAAAAACAGTTTAAGTACTAGCTACTTCTTAGTGTTTTTCTTTTGCTCGTAAAGAGAAAATAAGTCGCATAATTTTGAAACAATGAAGCAAATTTTCAGGCTAAAATTATGAACTTTAGATGTTATTAAAGTTATTGACATTCCACTGTACATTTGTTTTCAAATTTTATAGTTTGTGTTTATAACTAGGTAGGCTTTCTTTTAAATTTATACATTTATAAATTATATATAATAGTGTGTGTGTGTGTGCATTGGGCCGGGAGTGCCCAGTGATTAATTTGCTGGACTACGAATCGAAAAGTCCAAGGTTCAAACCACGATATGCTGCTGAACACATCCCGCACTGTTGGTCGTGGGAGTGTTATAACCATGATAATCAAACCAGCTATTCTGTTACAAGTTGTCACATAGGTAGATGAGACTTGCTTTTTGTCCATTCTCTGGTCAACAGTTATAAAATATGGATGGCTATGTCTGAGCCTTGATTAGACGTTTTGGCCTAACCATTCAGCCCATGTGTCATATAATGTGGTAATAAGGATAAAATTACTAAACTCCAAGAAAAGAATAATCTGAAATAAATCTTCATAATACATATAAGTAACTATTATTAAATGAACGATTTTGAAAGTTAAATATTTCAATATAACATTACGCTCCACAAAGACTTGGATAGCTATGAAAATCAGATACAACTGATTTTCAGCAGATGGTGCAGAATCAAATTTTAGATTGCAAGTGATTTTAATTGATCGAAAACAGTATTGACGTTTATGATGCTATTTCTGTGGAAATTTAGAAGTAACGACCAAATGCTCTGTATAATCGTTATTGGTAAGTATTTAAATGCATACTTTTAAAAACGTTTCAGCGGTAAGTATTTAAAGGCATACTTTCAAAAACTGTAAACGTTTCCCGAAAAGTATAAAACTGTTCGTTTTTTCTTTTTTAAATATATCGTGAGCTCATACTAACTCGAGTGCTGTTTTTTTCTTCTTGTTACCAGGTGGTGCTTGTCGAGCAATAACTATATAAACTTTGTTTGTTGTTAAGCGTAAAGCTACGGAATGGGGGGGGGGGGGGCATAAGCTTTGAAGAGGAATCTCTAACACCACACTGAGCTTATTAAAAGGTTAAAGGTCTCGTGTAATGAATACCAGAAAATTGCCATTCCTTTCAGTATATTGCTAAAAACGTTTTATAAGGGGAAGAGGGTGTGGCAAACTTCGAACTTCACTCGTGTTCTTTATGTTTCAGATGATTTGTGCAAGTATGCCAATACTCCTGCTAAGTAAGTAATACACATGTTCGCTAAGCTGTGCATAAAATACACGCGCTACGGAGGAACATCAAATATATATATATATATATATATCCATTATGGTTTTACTTGATTAGGAATTTTAATATTCTTGGGCATTTATTTTATGGAACCACAGTATGAATATTAAAATTGCAGTCGATTTTAATGATCTTAATCTTTTTTCTTCTCTTTTTTTTCTGCTCGTACCATGTTTTCCGATGGTTTCACTCTTACTAATAAAGCACTCATTTCATGTGCCTTATGGACACATTTTTCATATTGTATATTTTTAGCACGTTAAATACATCGCAGAATAGCATTCAAAGAATAAGTAACGAAGAAAGGCGAGCATTCTAGGTTGGATAAAATGAATAAGTCCTAGATAAGAGCCCTACATTAGTGTAAATTCCAGGTAAAAAAAAGGTTATTGTTTTTATCCCGCTCTAGTTTCAGTTGGCACGTAATGATACTGCAGCGGTGATTAAAACAGGTCATTAAATTCGAAATTAAACCATTTCTCACAGGTTTTATGAAGAAGCTCAGGATTTTTTTTTCTCAAAGAAAATCTACTAGGTTTACATTTTGAATTAAGTTCCTCAATATTTTTAGTTCTTCGCATGCGCCCTTACAAAATGTTTAGAACAGTGGTATTGCTAAAATCAATACATATTTATTTATTCCTAAATTATAGTTTATGATAACATAATTTATTTTACTGATATTAGCCCTCTACCGTCAGAAAAAGCAACATTTCATTATCCAAGTTCGAAAATAAACATGTAAGTGAATCTCTACCATTTATCTGGTGTTTTACTTTAGTGGCTATAGAAAGAGTGAGCAGAGACATTTTGAAACTGTTGAAGAATTAGCTTAAGGCAGTTTTATGTTTGTGCTTCTTCGGTGGCGACACCTCACTTCAAGTTCGGTTCACACACGAACTCAAGTGTTTCCGTAATGGTTCAACGTTCTTCAAAAAGAAAAGAAGTGTAAAAAGAACATTTCATATTTAATAGCATCCACAAATACTTGTGTGTGATAAGAGTCTGTACAGAAGCACCCTAGCATCTGATGGAAATGAACACGGAGAAAACTAAAAAGCACAGTTAATTATTTCCAAGCTTAGTGCAAGTTTAGAAGTCATATCCTCATATTGGACAACGCTGAACCTCACTTCGTTGTCGTTCAAGAAAGACGTACGACTCAATTTTGTTTTGTAAGTTTCGAATGACGTGAACGCGTACAGTATAAATATTCACATAAACAGTCACATATTCGACTGTTTTGGTCAATAACACCCGATCTTTAAAATCATGTGCCCTTTATATGATTATTACTATTGACAAGATATTACTTTTGAATACATAAATATCTCAGTAGTACTTCACGTTAAATCTTTACGATATACTCAGAAACGTGAATGTAACGCTAAAACTACCCCAGTAATAAACAATTTTCGCTTTCAAACCTTGGTATAAAGAAGAATTTTAAGCATTGCAGGAGGACTATCATATTTTCCGTTCTGTTGCCGCAAAAACGGACTCCGCTATAGGTTTGTTTGTTTGTTACGGATTTCGCGCAAAGCTACACGAGGGCTATCTGCGCAAACCGTCCCTAATTTAGCAGTGTAAGACTAGAAG
>NW_013665805.1:565567-572003 GCF_000517525.1 Limulus polyphemus | reverse complement strand
GCAAAAACGGACTCCGCTATAGGTTTGTTTGTTTGTTACGGATTTCGCGCAAAGCTACACGAGGGCTATCTGCGCAAACCGTCCCTAATTTAGCAGTGTAAGACTAGAAGGAAGACAGCTAATCATCACCACCCACCGCCAACTCTTGTGCTACTCTTTTACCAACGAATAGTGGGATTGACCGACACATTATAACGCCCCCACGTCTAAAAGGGCGACCATGTTTGGTGTGACGAGGATTCGAACCCGCGACCCACAGATTGCGAGGCGAACGTCATAATACCTAGCCATGCCGGGCCGCCGCTAAAAGAGTGACGAAGAAACCCCATACTTGATTAGAGAAGTCCAAGAGTTCATAGTGGATTCTGTTGATTAGCTGCCCCCCTCTCTCTAGACTATCAGTTTAATATTAGGAACGGCTGTAAATGGATAGTTTTTGTGTAGATTTGCAAGAAAATTCTAAAACAAACAAATCTCATCAGGCCCATCTGTGGAGCTCGACTGTGGTCGTGAGATCGAACCCGTTACCGAATCTGTTCGCCCCTCTCAGCCGCGGAGGCGTTATAATGTGTCAGTTAATCCCATTATTAGAGTAGAGCAATCGAAGAGTTAATGACGGTGAGTGGTGTTGACCAGGTAGCTACCGTCCATCTAGTTTATCACTTCAAAATTAGAGACGGCTGGCGCACATAACTCTCGAGTAGCCTCGCGCAAAATTCGACAAACAAACACACCCATTTGGTGTAGTCAAGTTTTCAAATATTCACTGAAGTTTATCTAAATTTTCCTGACTGCAACCATATCTTAAAAAGTATTCAAATAACATTTTTAGGTTGCGTTAAACAGTTGTTTCTATATAAAACCATATATCCATGTAACATGACATTATACATTCATTTGTTACAACCTTTACGTATAGTTATCAGCTTTTTCTTAGACAGTATACAAAAAGAATGTAGAGTCATTATAGAAAATATACTTTTATTGAATTATTAATTACTTTCACGTTTAAATGGACACTTAAGAATTAGTTTTATGTTTGTCTTCCACGACGTAGATGAGAAACACGATTCCCTCTTCCAATTCTTTACTGTTTTTTTCGATTCTCAGTATGTGATTGTTTATATATTTTCATTTTACAATAACTTAAACTTAAGACTCATCATTTAATTCTAACATTATTTGGTGTTGATATGCTCCTGTCCCCACAGTGGGTCAACAGAAAATTTACACACTTACAAGGCAAAAATCTGGAGTTCGAGCGCGCAGAGAGCTCTTTGCGTAGCTGTGCGTTAAAACAAACAAAGAATATACTCTGTTCTCCTACTTATTAATATACAGGCATATATATATATATATATTTATTTTTCCTAAGCTATCTGTATATGGTTTGTAAAGTCTATGATAAAATAATTTTTTTTCTGATATTAGCCCTCTGCCGTCAGAAAAATTAACATTTCATCATCCAAATTCGAAGATAAACATATAAGTTAATCTCAACCACTTCTCTGGTGTTTTACTTTAGTGGCCACAGAAAGAGTGAGAAGAGACATTGTGAAACTGTTAAAGAATTAGCTTAAGGCAGTTTGTGCTTCCCAAGTGTTTCCGTAATGGTTCAACGTTTTTCAAGAGCAAAGAAGTGTAAAAAGAACATTTCATATTTAATAACATCCACAAATACTTGTACAAAGCACCCAAGCATCTGAAGGAACTGAATACGGAGAAAACTAAAAAACACAGTTAATTATTTCCAAGCTTCGTGCAAGTTTAGAAGTCATATCATTATATTGGACAACGCTGAACCTCACTTCGTAGAAAAATAAAAAATAAAAAGCCTGCGTTGTCGTTCAAGAAAGACGTAAGATTTGATTTTCTGTGAGTTTCAAATGACGTGAACGTGTACGGTATAAAAATTAGGAACTCAAAAGTTTCAATGGATATACTGTATAAAAACTGGTGTTCATTTTAACGAAATTTCTACTTAAGTTTCAGTTGCACAGAACTCAGTCGTTGATATATATACTCTGTCAATCTGTAAGTTAAATAAAGTTTGCCATATTTTACTACCTCGTGGGTTGGTGTACATATGTTTATGAACAAGAAGTGATCTTTCGAAATAACGAAATTTCGTCATAACCTACGTATTATTCACCAAAATAACGGTTTCGTAAGTGAACAATGTTTTTTGAAAGAACAAACCAAACATACGTGTACCACTTTAATCGTACTTAAAATATTCTTATTGGACACTCTCATTTACTTACATTCATTAACAATATCCGTTCATAAATTGTACAGTTAGCGTATACTCGAACAATATAGTCAAAACTAACAACAATGAATGTATATTTTAAGGCAGACTATGCCTGCGCAAACACATATTCCGTTACCTCTTTATTACACCAGATTTTGTTGACACGATCTTTAAAGTTTTGTTCTTCACCATTGTGTTTAGCAGTGTTTTATAATAGATGTCGCTGAAAGTTGATCTCAAGGTTAATAACAAAGTGTTAATTGTCAGCTTCTGTCGTTAAATGATACATTCATGTAACGTGCTCGCGTTGAAATTTTTTTCCCAGTTTACCATTAAAGGTTTTGAGAACATTTTAAGAATCCTGTTTTTAAAGAAACTATCAATTAAAATGAATAACTTAACATTCTCTGTTTTACTTAGTGGTCCAGTAATTATGATTTTCCTTTTCATCTGACATAATGCGATATTCTATTTAAAAATATATATTTAAATTTATGACAATAAAGTTGATAACGATTTCATCCTAATATGATAATTACTCTGACAGTTACAGTTATGTCTACTTGTAACATTACAAAAATAATATTACACTAATTTAGAGATAAGGGATTATCCTTATACCATGTCTGTTTCACTTGACTTAGTTTTAGGGTAACGATTTTCTCGCCTTTTCACCACAAAATCATAACCTACATCTAACCCACAAATTGTTTGTGTAAACGATCTCTGCTGCTAAACTGGCATGGTTTAATCCAAATAATGTCGCAAAAATTATTTTAATAATGGGTAAGATTTATGAACGGAAAACAGGCGAAAGAAAACCAAACAATGCAACAATGCGACGGTGTATACCAACAGAGTATAATTTTTGATCAGAAAAACAGCCGAACATCTATATGCATGTTTAAATAAATAAATAATAATAATAATATATATATATATATATGTGTGTGTGTGTGTGAAATGTATTGTCTTGGTCTTACTTGCGTGATATCTTTACGACGTCGTAGCATAGTCTTTTGAAGTATTTGGAATGTGGTGTATCACGAGAATTTGCAGTTTTTTCGTTTCTATTTCAGGTAAATTAAAGAGACGAGACAACATGAAATTCCCACAGTCTCGTGGCGACTGATTCTGGTTAGTTTTGTTGTAAGTTTTCGTGATTTATGATACATTTAGCTACTGATTACTCTATAATCGGATAAATTGCTAACTATAATAAATCGTATTATCTTTTCAGCACTGTATTAAATAACCTACGTACGAAGTTGGTTGTTCGAGCATTTCCAGTAACTAAAAACGTAGGTACTGGACTTTATAATAAAGTATGTGGTCACCTCATTTGTTTTACTGTTAGTGGGGTCACTTATTTCATCATAAAAAGCGAGATGATTGAACGTGGCCTCGTGCCTAAGTTCACATTAAGTTTTTACTTTTTGACTTTCTAGTAAGCCGTGTATACAAAGTAATCTGTATATTCTGATAAATGTCTAGAAAGCACGACATGGCAGTAATACTAGATACATTAGAGCAAAGCCAAACGTATAATGTTGATAGATAAATAAGAATAAGGAAAATGGGGAGTTAAATGTATAGGAAAAGGAATAAATACAAACGTATACTTTGAAGATTTTATAAACTGAATAAAAGTCTTTTATTTGCCTAATAGAGAATGCATCGGTATCCATGAACGCTTGTTAGTGTTAATTGTAACAGTAAACAATTCGTACACACACAGATATATACATATCACTCACTGGCAACGTATTGCGAGTTTGGACCTTAGGCCTTCCAATCTGGAACACTAACGTCTAGGCTACACCTTCAAACCTAGTCCATTGGTTAAAATAACATACATACTTCAGGTTTGTTGTTAAAAATTTGATGACATCATATAATAGACCTAATTTCGAGTACTCTACCGATACGTTTAAAAACATTTAGAACATGATGTTATAATGGAGGTCGATTAAAGTTAGCAAATCTATTCTCTGGGCGCCACCTCAAATAAAAGCGTGTTTTGCTACTGTTATTATATACACAGTGAGATAATAATACTTGATACAACTTTCATTTGTTTAAAAAAACACTTGGTTAATTTTCAAATAAAAGTATTGAAGCAACACATGAGTCGAAACCAATAGATTAGGTGAGAGTCAAAATAATACTTCAATAGCAACTGGAAGTTAACACTGTGGATGGATGAAGATCAATAGAACATTTCGGTAGCAACCGGAAGGTAAGACTCTGGATGGATGAAGATCAATAGAACATTTCGGTAGCAACCGGAAGGTAAGACTCTGGATGGATGAAGATCAATAGAACATTTCGGTAGCAACCGGAAGATAAGACTCTGGATGGATGAAGATCAATAGAACATTTTGGTAGCAACCGGAAGATGATATTATGAATCGTCGCCAAATGAATACGTTATTATAAATGAGAAGATACTGTTATTAAGATTAAGTTAGTAATTCAATATAGATATCCAAATACTTTATATATGAAAGTCAAATGAGCATTTTAATGAACGCCAGCGGATAAAATATGGATAAAAGTCAAAAAAATACATAACTCTTAGTTGATAAGCGATATTCTGAATTAAATGTCATATATAAATATTTCAGGCAAACTTAGGTCACAATAAAGAGGTCACTGTAAGCTTACGGGTAACACATGGGTAAAGGTCAAATGAATATTTTAGCGTGATCTGTCAGTAACTGAGGCCCTGCATGGCAAGGTGGTTAGGGAGCTTAACTCGCAATCTGAGGGTCGCGGGTTCGAATCTCCGTCATACCAAACATGCTCGCCCTTTCAGCCGTGGGGGCGTTATAATGTGACGGTCAATCCAACTATTCGTTGGTAAAAGTGTAGCCCAAGAGTTAGCGGTGGGTTGTGCTGACTAGCTGCCTTCCCTCTAGTCTTTCACTACTAAATTAGGGACGGATAACGCAGATAGCCCTCGCGTAGTTTTGCGCGAAATTCAAAACAAACCAAAACTTTCAGTAATTGTACAGTGTATGAAATGTAAAAAAAATATAAAGTGAAATGACCAACGTTTCATTTACATCTATAATGGTGAATCGCCAGTCAGCTTGGTAAGAAAAACTTGGAAGTGTGTGAAAACGAAAATGTTCTACTACAAGTTGATTTTAGTTTAGATTCACTTTTGCACAATTCTTGTTTTCAGCATGTTGAATGGGAAGATAACGAGGGTACATTTATTACAATATCGCAGTGGGATATTGAATATTCTCAGGTGTTCGGAGATAATTCAATGATATTGCTTTGAAACCAGAACTCCGATGTCTAAGATTCACCATATATTTATCTAAGCCTCACCATAGGTTTACTTTCTTCTTTGCTAAGATTTTTTTATCTGCAGTTCATGTATTTCGTATGAATAAGGTAGATTAAACTCAAGAATAAATAAATTCACGGACAAATAAACTTTCCACAAATCAAGGTTTCAGCAGAACCATATTTTGACCAGCATAACTATGCATCATACCACAAAGCCTGGAACTCACAACAAAATTTATTCCTTTTTAAATCGAAAGAGTGTTTGAAGGGGTTTATCTAGGCTTCTAGTTAAATTCATAGTAGTCGATTTTTCATACTTTATTGTAACATAAAACACAGATACTTATACAGATTCAACAACTCCCCTACCCTCGGTGACGCCACGGTTAACTTGAGAGCTCATAATGCTAAATTCATGGTTCGATCCTTGCAGTGATCAGATATTCCATTTTGGAGGTTTGCGCTTAAAACAAACAAATTCATACTGACTCAAAACTGCGGCTTTCAAGTAGACAACTATGGTGTTTAATTCGATTAATCACCCTGAATGTATTTGTTTCGTTAAACAGGTTTTTTTTTCAATTCTTAAAATAGTAGCTAATCAACGTATTTGTATATACTGTGGAACTTTGCTCATTGCTTATTTTCCAAGTGTGTGCCAATGAGTAGTTATAGAAGTCTCCAGAAGATGCCAAATACACAGCGTGGTCACAAGTAAATAGGCATCACCTTTTCAGAAAAAATGAAATTTTTCAGTCATATTCATATGAATTGATATATTTATAATTTAATTAATATCTGGTGGATCTTCCTTTCGCTTCGTGGAGTTCGTTGATCCTTTGGGGCATCGTGAGAATCATCTCGTCAATTTTAGATTGT
>NW_013665805.1:557324-565546 GCF_000517525.1 Limulus polyphemus | reverse complement strand
CGCTCCTCTTGACAGCTCTTTTTGTCCTCTCCGATGGACCAGGACGACCCTTTCTCTAACAAAATCTGACAATTCGAGAGAACCTTGAGTTCTAGGCATGTTGTAGCACAAAATAATTTGTGTGCGGACCATTTTAATTTATATAGTGCTCTGTGAACACAAATTAGTTAGCATAAACCAGTTAAATGACGAAAAATTAGGTGTCTATTTACTTGTGACCACTCAGTGTATCTCTTGACCGTTGCAGTATGTTTCCATTGTAACCAGAGCTTGATTTATTTGAATGTAAATATGATTTACATTATTGTTTCGTGATATGCACTGTTTCGGGTTGGAGTAAGTATTTAATATAAAGAACAGTTGTATTATAGTCTCTGAGAGCTTTCATTTCATAAGCATGTTTATCACACAACTCAAATTTGTATTTTTTTCTACCACATATACGGCTCTTATTAGCATGGTAATAGAAATGTTATGACCACCCTGATATCATGTGACAAATTTAGTCTTACTATCTTATGACTTCTCAACAAAAACCACAATAGAGATTTCGGGTACTCGAAGCTGTACACGGGACTTATAATCCGATGAAGGAAGGTCTAGTTGTCGAAAGCGCTCGTGTTATTAAGTTTTCTGCTTTGTAATTTATCTATTTGTTCTATCTCACGAGGTTTCTTTGTGTCATAAATATATCTATATTTTTCTGTGTCTTAATAGTTGGGTATTTTCAGTGGAGACAGGGATTGAGCCTGTATCCCTTCTTCCTAACAGATTCTTTGAAAAGATAGCTCCGAATTAATAGTATTTTCCAAAATTAGAAGACAAAGTTTTCCAGCGATAAGTTTTAAATTAGCTCTATTTGATTAATTATTTTAGTTCTTATTTGTTCTATGAACGCTGCAGTATATTTTCATAATTAGTTTTAATGTCTAAAATGATGCATTTGAGAGTTAAATTATTACTTTCTTCACCATCTCCTTGTTTTCTCCTCACAGTTAACTGTTTATTACTCTCTTCACCCTTTCCCTGTTTTCCCCTCACAGTTAACTGTTTATTACTCTCTTCACCCTTTCCCTGTTTTCCTCACAGTTAACTGTTTATTACTCTCTTCACCCTTTCCCTGTTTTCCCCTTACAGGTAACTGTTTATTACTCTCATCACTATTTCCCTGTTTTCCCCTCACATTTAATTGTTTATTACTCTCTTCACCCTTTCCCTGTTTTCCTTTCACAGTTAACTGTATCTCCACTAGTTACTCTCGATACCCCTGCACTGCGAACTAGTAAAACATAGTAAAACTAGTTAAACATTCTACCGAGTTCATCGTTGAAAACTTATTAAAAAATCACGCACAGCAATGAATGTGTCATTCATATCTTACCTTCTTCCATACTCGTTACGCTGTATTTGCAAAGGTCAATAACCTAAGAAGAAATTCGCACCATAGTATTACATGATAAAAAAAATGTCTAAGTATTTCACAGATCTATACGAACTATGTTTTGCAATATAGCTTGTACAATAATATTTTCTTTTATTCAAAATAAGGTATGAAAGTAATAAGATTCTTCCTTTGCCGACTTGTATGTGATACCTTGCAGTTACTTTAAATACAAAATCTCCCTTATTGCCTGGAATCTATAAACGACAAAATGTTTACTCTTGATGAAAACCACCAACAGATATTGTTTTTTACTTTATCAGAGCTTTTTTTCGGCAAATCAAATCATCTGATCATTAGATAGTATTTCTTACAGACGCGAGTAGTAAAAGCTATACAGCTGTAGAATATTAAAAACCACATTAATGATGTTAGAAAACACGTAGGTTCAAGAAGTCTTGATAGAAATGAATAAAAACCCTATAACCCGAGCGCTTTCGAAAGGTAGACCTTTCTTCTTCAGGGGCGAAATGGGAACCATATTAAGGTATTCAGTACTTTGTCTTCAGATTTTCAATTGTCATTACGAGCATATCTAATTATTTGAAAACAAATCTATAAATTACTATGGTAGTACATGAACATCGAATAGTTACATGACAACAGTTACTTGGTGGTGGGGGGGGGGGGTCATAACGGAGACTGCAACGAAGAAAATGAATTTGAGGGAGCGTATGTAAAGTTTGACAGTGTAGCTCATATGAAACGTAAGATTTACTTAGAAACAGAACACCAAACAGATAAAGAGCCCTAGAGTGATATTGTTAGGAAAGCAGATTTTCTGTGCCGGAAAAAAAATTGTGTAAAGACACTCCCTTATTACCTGGAATCTATAAACGAGAAAATGTTTACTCTTGATGAAAACCACCAACAGATATTGTTTTTTGTTGTTGTTTTTTACTTTATCAGAGCTTTCTTTCGGCAAATCAAATCATCTGATCATTAGATAGTAAACCTCTCCAAACATCTATCGGTGGTGTATAGTATGATATATTGTTCTTCCTCGTGTATTCTTGGAAAATTAATGAAACATGAATTTCTTTTGTTGTTTTTTACTACCGAAGGAACAACAACGGTCCTGGGGAAATCCAATTGGGCATCATTTTACTTTACAGGGATTTTTTTTACTACTTAACTTTTTTTGCTCAAAGTTGGAATGGGTGAATTTAAGCTTTCAAATACGTTGCTATATTACATTTTCCTTATCATGTTAAATATATTGTTCTGAAAACACTGTCTTAACTATTGTATTTTTGTTGTTCTTTTCTTTCTCTATCTTCAATTTATGGAGGTCATCAATTTCAATATTTCATTTTCTTCACTGACATTACTTTGACAGTCAAATTGTTTGATCAGAAGTAATTTGATCTTAATTTTTATGTATAAGTCTTTAGAATTTTTTTAAATATCTTAACTGATCTTAATGATGTTAGAAAAACACGTAGGTTCAAGAAGTCTTGATAGAAATGAAAAAATTCTTATAACCCGAGGTCTTTCAAAAGGTGGACTTTCTTCTGTAAAACTCGAGACGGAACCATCCGGTTTCGAGATGTTTAAGAAAACTAATATAGATAAATCATAACATAATTATATATTTGAATATTTTTCGATTTAATTGTAATTTTGTAACACAAACTGTATGGAATTCAGAGAAAAAAAGCGTAAAAAGACTATTTTACTTACAGTAATTGTATCCAAGTGTAATAAAGTACCCATTTACTCACTATAGCATATGACAATTAGAGGGACATTCAGTAGAACGCACAACTCCGACATTCAGCGTTAGTCATATTCGGCCTTTCAAAAATACGAAAAGATGTCTGTCGTTATCGATGAAAACGAACCATTTTTGGCAGGACAATGAGCGATAAAATATTCTACATAGGTCCACCAAGTGTCATTAAAATCTAATCTCTTTTGACTGAGTTATAGAGCAAAAATAGTGTGAAAATTCGATCCCAATATTAAGAGATAGGGATTTTTTTTGTATTTTCGTGACCTTGCTATGACCTTGATCATACAAAAACTAAGGTATTCTAAGTTGGGTCACGATCCAAATGCATACCAACTTTCGTCCAAATCCATTTAGCCGTTTTCGAGAAATCTTGCTAGTAATTGCTATTCTCATGTGTTGTCTTTCTCGCCACTGAAAGTTGAGTTCTGCATTAGTAATTGCTATTCGCATATGTTGAAAGTTGAGTTCTGCATTAGTAATTGCTATTCATATGTGTTGTCTTTCTCGCCACGGTGACTGAGTTTTTCGTGTTTGTTGCTTGTTATTTCATATAAAATAAAAGCTAACATTAGCATATAAGTCACGAAGTTACGTTTGTTTGTATGTTTTATTTTCAGCAAAACTACTGAGGCTAACTTCTAACCACAGGGCGAGCATGTTCGGCGCCGGGTTTCGATTCCGCTACCCACAGAGAGCGAGTAGTGTCTTAACCACTAACCCTTGGCACACACCAAGCTACGTGACGTTCAGTTAATGGCGCGAAAAAAAATGTACCTTTCTACCTCTAAAACAGCAGCTAAAGTGTCTCGGGGTATCATTAATGAAACGGTTATTGCAGGCAACTTCCCGGGAAAGTTTCATTTCTTCTTCTAAAAGTTTTATGAACAGTAACGGAAGGACTGAAAAGCCGTAAGACGCAGCAAATATTATCTCCCTAGCTCTAAGGAAATCCCATTGGAACAGTACGTTTTTTTTTTTATCTTTCTATATACAGAACTTTTAAAAACGTGATAGAAAGAAGGTTTTGTCGTTGTTCTGAACAGATCAAATCATTCTGTAAATAAATAGTGGCTCTATTTTCCGCTTTGTTCTACAGTCATGTATTTCAGTTATAATATTCTTCCTCGTTGTCCATCTGACGTCCTAACTCTGTCCTAGGTAGAAGCTTAGTACATGTCTTTATCTATTTATCACTATCAGTATGTTTACTTCTTCCTACTTTACCTAAAACTAAAGCTGATGATGACTAAGTTTATCAACTTCGATATATTTATTTAAAAATGTGCCTCATTAATTATTTACAGCCAACTCTACCCGTTTGTCCAAGTTCCTGATAATCTTCCATTTGTGCTAATATTTTCATTATCGACTAATGTAGATACTTCAAATTTAGTACTTGTATTCAAACTGCCACTGAAATGTACATTTGAACAGTTTGTTCGTTTGTAATTAAGCACAAAGCTACACAATGAGCTATCTGTGCTTTGCCCACCACGGGTATCGAAACCCGCATTTTAGCGTTGTAAGTCCGCAAACGCTGTGCCACTGGGGGCATATTTGTAGTGTTTCCATTGTTGTTAATTCAATGTTTCTACAACTGGAACCAGGCATAAATGACAAAATCTCTCTCTCTCTCACACACACACACCATCTTAACTGGTTCGACAATGTGTTTAGTATGCTATATTGAAACGATTTTGAAACCTTACCATCTCATTAAGTTCATGTCGCCACATCTGCTTATGCACTATCTGACTATCGTGAATCTTGACAATAACCCTGCAGAGTATTTACTATTGCAAAAGAATCCGTCGTAAGGCTATCATGTCCAAAGCAGATCCTCCCTCTATGCGAGCTTTCCATAAGCCCACTAGCGTGCACGAGGACGACAGTTTCCCAGTGCCCGTTTCAAAAATCCGATCGCACAGAAATCCATAGGCACTGTGTAAAGGTGACTTGACTGGTATGTCTTTGTATGTATGGAAGATCATGAATACCTGTTTCGTTCTACAGCTACTCGAGTTATGTGACGTTCAATTGTATGTCGTGGAAGCAATTTCCGTATGCGTGACTTGTGTCTTTTTTCCAGACCTTGATTATGTGTCGCACTCTTGCCTAAGGGAAAAGTGGACTGATTATTTTCACTAACCTATATATTTATGAATTTTCACTCTTATAAAACGACTTGTTACAGGTCTATTTTTGGATGATCCTGATGTCCCAAGTTGATCCATATTCCTTTGATTCTCAATGCTTTTAAGTACCAGGGGCATCCCCGTCTTGAAAATTCTAAATACTTGATCTGAATACAGCTGTATGGTCTGAGTGTTTGAATATTTTGCGTCGGAAGGGACAATTACACACCCTTCCATTTTCGATGATATCATACTATCTAAGTAACTTTAAGCAAAGTCAAAACGTATCTCTGATACATGCCGTTTCATCACGATTTTATATGGGCTGTGGTTGTCACATGACGTGCTGATTTGCGTATTGAAAATTATTTTAATATAACCAACTCAAATCTGTATAACCGCATAGTATAGAGACTTGAAGTATTTTATTATGTCTTCATTCGTATAGATAATGCGTATACTTATGTATTTGTATTCTTATACACCACAATTGTTAATGTTTGATATAAAATGTACTTACATTATTTTTATTTTGGAATGACACCAGTGCATTTTGTATATTTAGAAATGATCTTTATGGAAGTCTGAAACGAGCAAAGACGTTAGTTTTCAAAACTGCTACATAACGTAATGTGATACACAACACAATACGAGATATTTTTGACTTGTAAAATTCTTTCTCCTGAAAGTTAAAATCTGCAGTTGACAGCTAGAAAAATTTTCCCCAAATGTTTGAGGCCATCTTTAGCATACGCTCAGGGTGTTTTGTTTTTCTTACATTAAGTTTCTAGGTTAGGTGTAGCTAACCTCGATCCCAGGCAGGTCTCAAAATTAAATACACCTCAGGCCCAAGTTGCTTCCCTCCCGCGTTCGTTTTTATTTTAACAACATTCTTCTTTGGTGTTAAACTAGACAAACACAAATGCCCGGAAATTAAATTCTCCTCACAAAATCGAGAAGCTGTGGTAAAGACCGAAGCTCAAGATGCAGTCGATTCGAGATAACTTATTTATCATTGGAGAGCACGTAGTTTACCAAGTCAAAAACTGATAGGCATCTACGCGAGTCCGTTTCTATGGAAACGTCTGGTGTACGAGTTATTATAACGTTATAGTAGTTAGCGGTATAGACAGAGCTTTGTATATCCAATAAAAACAAAACAAAAGCTGCATGCCGTAAACAGTAATAAATAATTTATTTTCAAGAAGTAGTTCAGCAAAATTCAGAAAATATATCAGGGATAGTTGTTTTTGAGCTCGAAAAAGAAACTGTGAAGCATGAAGATTCGTTCGTCATAGTTTCACAAACACTTCATCAGAAATTACAAAGTACGATTCAGAGGTCTATTGACAGGTAAATAAAATAATTATAACTGATATGGAAGGAGGATATCACGAGCCTATCCTGTAACAATACTTCTGTGGCAATGAAGGTTAAGTCCTTCGGATAATTTATTAATATGTATTATATACCCAGCATGGCAATGGCAGAAGTGTAACCAATAACAACAACAAAAAAAAAAACACGTTCTTCAACAACATTTGAAGAAAACATTAACAAAATCACCCCTCAATAACAACAGTTATATACATAAAAGCACCCCCTTCTTGCATATGGTGTACTGATGCAGAAAATTGAAATCTGGCCATGGTATAGGTTGTCACATAACTTAAGTTTGAACTGCAAAGTCAGATTTTTTTATAATTATGCATCACACCTATGAAGGGACCTAAACGTTAAAAGTATTAAAAATAAAAGCCCTATATATATATAAGAGAACACACAAGCTTTGTGTAACAGCCGCTCCAAAATCACCTAAATAATGCACAGTGTTAACTGAAAAACAGTTTATTGTTTGTTTTTGAGCAAAGCCACATTGAGCTATCTGCTGAGTGCACCGCAGGGAATCCGATCCCGGATTTTAGCTTTGTAAGTCTTAAGTCCGTAGACTTACCGCTGCCCCTCCAGGGGACGAAGAAGAGTTTAACATGGTTCTATTGTACGGGTAGTATTATTAAAATACACAGACTTCTGCCACATTGTATACCAAACGGTTACCAGATGAACGTCAACCTTCACATCTGGTGGCAAGTACTGTGTGTCAAGAGCTACGTACTACAAGTTAATTTAAGCATAGACACCGTGTAACTAGGCCAAGAGCAGCAACAAGTATTGACACTGAAGCCACCATAGTTTAAAGTGCAGAGAGTGATCCGAGGCATCGTGGCGTGAACCGTGGGTCATCTGATCCGCAGCCAACCACTAAGCCACGCCCGGTATATGACGTTATAGAATGAATAAAGTAGAATATAATACGGAACGTATTAATAACCTAGCAAAATTAACAACGCCAATTATATGTGTCCAGAATATTTAAAACATGGAATAATATAAAATACATAGTGGGAAATGAACATTTGATTAAAATGTCACTTTAATTCCCATAACGAAACATCCCAGAGAAAAGGGGAAATTTTCAAAACTAGAAAGTATATTTTTTAATCTCAAAACAAAATTTTAACCTCTCTTTGGTGAAACAGGGATTCGAACCTGCGACCCTTAGATTGAGAATCAAGCGCCTTTTTTTTTTCTCCCTATTAATCCACCCTCATAGAGGGGGTATAAACAAACATATATCAGTTATTCAACATATCTCATGACAATGTCGATACAAATCTGGATAGTGATAAAAAAAATTAGTTAGGGTTAATTACATGCACAGAAAATTAGTAATAATAAAGAAACAAACGAAAAAATGTTGCTAAAATTAATAAAAATAAGATGATCTAAACTGATAAACACGAAAAGTCAAACAATATTATCATACCAAATCACGACATAGGATGTAACCCTAAACACCTTCAATTACCAAATGCTCAGAGTCGCGATGAATAATATAAAAATCTGACAG
>NW_013665805.1:550880-556900 GCF_000517525.1 Limulus polyphemus | reverse complement strand
TTTGTCTCGTAACCGAAACTGTAAAAAATCGAAATACATTTTAGCTTTAAGTTGAGCTTTAAAGATATTCACAAAATGAACACCAACACCACGTGATAGAACCTTACTACGAGCAGAATAAATCACAAACTTAGTGCCTTAACCACCTGGCCATGCCAGGCCTACGCAACTGGAGATGCCTAAGTTTTATTTTATTAATTGTTTTGAATACCTCCAATTAAAATACTATAACGAATCTTCAAATTTGTTTTAGTCCGAATCTATATAATAGGCCATTTGTACCCTGTCCACCACGAGGAATAGGACCCAGAATTTTAAAGTTGTTAGTCTGTAAACTCGCCGATGAACCAATAGAGTACTATCTATAAAGTAGTTTGTTTGTTTGAAGTTAAGCACAAAGCTACACAATGGACTATGTGTGCTCTGCCAACCACGGGTATCGAAACCCGGTTTCTAGCGTTGTAAGTCCGCAGACATACCGCCGTGTCACTGGCGGAGGGGGCTATAAGGTAGTTATAGTTAATTGTTTAAGATTTCTAAGCAGTTTTATGTTTTTACAGTTAGGACTAAATTCGTTTCAGAACCGAAAACAATATATTGATTCAATACATGAATATTTTATAAATAAACAACTGATTTCACGAAAGGATATTTGTTATGATAATTTAAATTAAGCTTAAATTAGGTTCTTATTTCGATATATATATGTGTGTGTGAGAGAGAAAAAACTCCTATATGAAAATAGTTAATTATAAAGATAATAAAAATGGAAGATAAAATGATGTTTACAACTTTATAAACATTGAACAACTATGATTGATGTTCAACCCTTTACTTAATACTGTAATATTAATGTTTTCGCCTCTATTTGAAATTAGTCACAGAACGTTTGCTAATGAAGTTAGTAAACACTCCTGTCAGTAGTCACCCAAAAATAGAAATATTCCATGACGAGGATAAAATATACAAACCACTTAATGCATGACAGAATAAAAAAACGCTGTCAGTTCCACCGGAGACAACCCGTGATGTTGAGTTTCTATGGCTCCAAATACCCATAATGTATATATATATATATATTAGCTCAGTAGTTGGTTAAATTGTTGCACAATAGAAAATGACTTTCCAAAGCATTGTAAAGGTTTGAGAAAAACACGGCAACACTTGCATTGATTACTCAGAAGACGATAACATATATCTCATTATATGCTTATGTTTGGTATAAAACAATTAATTAGATAACATCATCTGACTAGATATAACGGAAGCTCGTGTTGCTCCCAAAACGCATTCCGCATTTTGAGGTTGTGAGTATGCTATGAGTGTATCATTTATATTCAATATTTGGTCAAATGAGAGTAGCTTATAACATACAAGATGCATAAAACTAACAGAGACACTCAAACGTAAAGAATACAGAGAAAAGTATATCAGTCCAAAAAGTTATCAACAGAGTTCATTTGTAAAGTTGATTGTCAATCAGAAAATTAGTCTACGTTATGTTGATTTCAGTGCAAAGTTACACAGCTACCTGTGCATAGATCACTAATTTACACAGCTACCTGTGCATAGATCACTTTTACACAGCTACCTGTGCATAGATCACTTTTACACAGCTACCTGTACATAGACCACTTTTACACAGCTACCTGTACATAGACCACTTTTACACAGCTACCTGTGCATAGATCACTTTTACACAGCTACCTGTGCATAGATCACTAATTTTGACCTAAAAGGAAAACATCAGCTAGTCAACACCACTCCCGTTAACTGTTGGACTACTCTTATCTGATCGAATAATGATATTTGACCTTTACTCTTATAGCCCACCCACGACCCCAAAGAACGGAACGCATTTTCACAACACTGTGTCACAAACCATGAATCCTCATATTCTTTCTCCTGACATAATAACCACTAGGCCATTCCCAGCTTCCATCTTTCTTATTCTATGACATTATTAGTAATGGAGACTATACTCCAGTTAGAGCTTAGCTTTATTTTTGCATGATGAGAAACGATGAGTAACCAGGACCTGGAATTGTACAAAATAATTGAACAGAGTTTGATCTCTTTATGATCTAGAGTGTAACATAGTTGTTTGATCTATTTTTGATCTGGAGTATAACATAGTTATTTGATCTATTTTTGATCTAGAGTATAACATAGTTTTCACAAGTTGAAAAATATAGGTACATGTATATTTCCAAGCAAACAGTTTTGTTTAAAGATATACCAAGACTATATATCGTTCTGTAGCTATTAAAAAAGATGAACAGATGTAAAAACTTTAAAGTAAAAATTTAAAACAAACAGCGCTTTCAGAATCAAAAGATTGATAATTTAAGTAACAAAGATGCATTTAGGTCGGAGAGTTAGAATTTCTTAAGCGAGATCTATCTTTTACGTAATTACATTGGAAAACAAAGAAATGTGGATTAAGCTGGGACACCAGTACCATCTCGAAAAAGACGCGCAACAAGTCGTTTTGTAACAGGCGAGAATCCACAACCACAAAGGTCAGCTGCAAAAGCTATCCACGTGACCCAGGCAACAGCACCCAACATAAAGTTACATCTTCAAGCAGATATATCGGCCATATCATCGGACGGAGTGTTTACGGATTTCTATGCGATTGGACTATTGTCTCGGACACTGAAAAATCATCGTTTTCATACGTTAGATGGTTTATAGAAAACATGCAGGGAGCAGGGGTGCGCCTTAGACGTGACAACCTTACATCGAAGTCTTTTGCAATGGAAACTGGTCTATTGCTAAAACGTAAGACAATCAAATAGAGAATGATTGGATGTGGTTACATGGACTATAACAATGTGGTGAGGCTCCAAAATCATTTTGATATAACATATTCAACCTTTGTAATATTCATCTATTTAATGGTTATCGTTTAAAAGTTTGACTGGCTCACACACAATAACGGGTACTCATCAACGTGACTTATAGTATTAATCTGAAAGTAAATGTTTATGTTAAATTTGATTTAAAATCTTAGGTCCTATGCCTACTTTTGCAAAAGTGTATGATAATCAACTTACCCCTCTTTGACGAAGAGCTTAATAATATACGTTTTCTTCTTAATCCCGAATTCAAAATGTCTTCTCATTTGAAGTGCTCGACTAAATGAGATTTTTTTTCTACCTCGAGGGATAAAGAAGAACAAAAGGAAAGCTTTCTTGGAAAACTGTGAAAGAAACCAGATTGGCGTACGTGAAACACTGTTACCTACCTACTGTAAAAGAAAGTCAGTGGGATTTTGAAGTGTGTTAAAGCAAAGTAGGAATGTTGAACATTGATTAACCGGTTTTCAAACCGACGCGTACAGAGACTGGGGAGGGAAGGGGAGCAGTTGTTAAATTACAAAGTAAAAGTCGATATCCGAATTAACTTAGAGCGAAACTCTTCTTACTTGAGTCTTTTAATCTTTTTTTTTATATAATTGCAGTTGTTTAATACAAGAAAGTATTTTTTGTAAATCTCTATTTTTTTTCAGTACAAAACACTGAATCGCTGGAAATTATTTTAAACATTATTATTGGTTATTTTCTTCAAAAACCCAGAACTCTGGTGATAATATTTAGCAACTTTGTAACCCTTGATATTTTCAAAGCTATTCAGCCACATTTATCGGCTAATTTGGCGATCCAAACTAAGTCAACTTATCCCCTTCTAAATAGACAGGTGGTTTTGGCGGAAACTATACAATGTTGTCAGCTTCCCTCAGGTCTCTCGCATCATATACGTTTAATACATTAGTTCTAAGTTTCTCTGTCTGACACGTATCATATAAAAACACTTATGGAATCTTTGTTTACTGTTAACATACATTCTGTTCCATTCTATAACTTGATGTACCTCAAGCTTTCTTCTACTTCTTTAATTCTATTTCGTTAGAAAAATATGGGCCATTCAAACTGTCGTAGAAAGTAAGCAAAGTATTGAGAACCTCTGATTGGTTTATATACTTTTTTCTCATGATGCTCATGTTTGTGACCAGTGGGCAGTTAATGAACAGGAACGCCAACCCAAGAAAGCTTTCCAGCGAAGCAAGGAAAGATAGTATAGCAAGCTGCATTTGACAGCAAAACAATTAACTGGCTCTCAGAACTGTTAGAAATTCCTAAAGCGTTTTGTTAACGATTACTAGCAACTCATCGAACTCCAAGGCGTAAATGACCTTACAAACTCATGAAACAGTATACACATATTACTTGCGTAGGCCTGAAAGTATTTACCTTCAAACTGGAAGTAATAAAATAATATATTAACAAAACAGATATAACATTTGAAGTCTATTTGATTGATTAACTGCGTGTACGTTCAATGGAGGGTTCAGCAATAGCAATTAAAATAGTTCCCCAAAAATAATCGTAAAAATACAGGTCGTTGCGTTAAAACGCTGTATAAGAGATAACACCTACAAAGATAAACACAAATGAAAATAAATTAGTTCGTTAATTTACTTTGAAAATATTGTACCCGAGGCGTAACTGTACACACCTCTTTTAACTTGACAGTTAGAAGTTCAAGTGTTTTGTTTGAAAAGTTCCTCCATCTGGTGGTCCAGCAGTAAGTCAGTGAGCTCATACACTCAAAATTGGGTTTCGATACCCATGGTAGGCATATTACAGATAGCTCATTGTGTAGCTTTGTGTTTTACAAGAAACAAATAGTTTTAAAAGCCTAGCTGTTACTACACATGGATTTTTACACCTGCATTTAGCCGTTCACTTATGCTGGTCTATATATTCTGATCGCTCCTCGAGTAGCAATGCTCATGGGTTAACTTTTTTGGGTGTTTGAGTAAACGACGAAAAAACGATTATCTTTCACAAACCTTCGTTCTGATTGACGAACTATAGGGTGGTAAAGAGTCATTGGTGAAGAACAGATACGTCAGTTCTGGGTATTTTGTGTGGTACCTTCATGAATAGTTACATCACTTATTCGTTCTTCTATTGGTGGAGAACAGATACGTCAGTTCTGGGTATTTTGTGTGGTACCTTCATAAATAGTTGCATCACTTATTCGTTCTTCTATTGGTGAAGAACAGATACGTCAGTTCTGGGTATTTTGGGTGGTACCTTTATAAATAGTTACATCACTTATTCGTTCTTCTATTGGTAGAGAACAGATACGTCAGTTCTGGGTATTTTGGGTGGTACCTTCATAAACAGCTACATCACTTATTCGTTCTTGTTACATTAGCTGGACATTGAAAACAATTCATGTTTATATTTTACATCTAATTCCAAACGACCGTTGCTTATCTGTTTGAAATGTGCAGAGTTTTACTGCATGTATATTATAAGATGAATTAGCATAAATAAACATCGTGAACGAACGTGAAATTTATAATAGACTACTATTTAAGTTGCTTGAAAGTTAACAATAAAAGGTTTATTCCGTGAATCGCAACACAATTTCTATTATTTAAATTCGGTTAGAAATGTTATTGCTTTCTTATTTGTGTTATTTAAAATGTATTCAGTAGCTAAATGTTCTTTTTTTAAAAATATGTTTAACGTTTTGTGCTGTATTGTAAATAAAAGTCTGTAAATTGGTGTCTCTCCCTCCAAGTCTCAGCCTGTCAAAGCCCACATGTATTAGGTTCTTAAATTGTGCGTTATTGTGGATATACTGTTAAGTACAAATCCTTGAATAAGAGAAATATCACTGAAAAAACTGGCATACCTAAAGGCTTTTAAGATACTTTTGACGGTAAGTACCGTATTTTTCGGTGTTTAAGACGCACTTTTTTACCCCAAAATTTGATATCAAAATCTGCTTGCGTCCTATACACCGAAGGTATGAATAATATATATGTATATATACGATATACTCAAGCCATGTGTAAATATATCTAAATAGGCATGCATAGGGAAAGCAATGAAGATTTTATAGGTTTTGAACCAAATTAAATAACAGTAAACCTTTTTTGATTTACGGTATTTTCTTATTTTGTAGCTCTTTTGTTGTTTAGTAACACTATATACTAA
>NW_013665805.1:545104-550167 GCF_000517525.1 Limulus polyphemus | reverse complement strand
AATTTTACATCACACTACCGTTTGCGCTCTCTACGAAACTTCTTACTTCACTTTTTTGAAAAATGAAATGGTCTTTCCTTTTACTCCCGATCAACAATCAAATATATTTTCTTGAATAATGAATAACACGAATGGATTGAAATATTCAATTAAATTATCTCAAAATAAACCTTCATTTCGGTGCAGTATTGAAATTAGTTTGAATTCTTCATAACCTCTGAATAGTGGGTGACCCAACGGGTCACGGTGGTCACGGTTTTGTTAAAAAGCTACGTCGCATTCCTACTGAGTGTGACGTAGTGGACTAATATGAGCCTGAAACTACTCTTCAACTGGCATTACTATTTAGTCACACAGAGAAAAGTCCATACTGTACTCAAAACAGCTTCCAACCTATAGCCATGTGGAAAGTGTTGATCCAAACATTATTAATCCAAAATCAAATTACCATGAATTAGTTAGAACACCTCAATGTTAACCCAAGATAGCTCAGTAAAACGTTTGCAATAAAGGGAACATTAAATTGATTAGATACATTAAGCCTGACAGCTTTATTTATTGCTAACCATCGTGAATTATAGGATTCGAACCAGAAGATTTTAGAGAATGATTTGTAATCGTGAATGAAGCCAAACGTGGCCCAGAGGTTGGCTTGCCGGACTGTGGAGCTAAGGTTCCATGTTCGCCTCCTGTCAACGTTAAAGGAAAAAATAAATTGCCCTCCGCACTTTGGGTACATGGGTGTGTTATAAGAGTTACAGTGCTAAGTTGTTGTTTTTGAAGTTAAACACAAAGCTACACAATGGGCTATCTGTGCTCTGCTCACCACGGGTATCGAAACCCAGTTTCTAGCGTTGTAAGTCCGCAGACATACCGCTGTGCCACTGGGGACCAGTGCTAGGTCAGACAAAAGTAGCCCAAGATTTCGCGGTGGTTTGATGTTGACTAGCTTCTTTCTCTCTCTCTCGTCTATCACTTAAAAGTTACGTACGGCTAACGCAGATAGCCGTCATTAAGTTTTGTAAGAAATTAAACAAACAAACTATTAACTGTGAAAATAGAAAACCAAATAGCCTCTGGCGACATTTCCAAGAATTAATTTTTTTATTAGGTGAAGTCTAATACCACTACTTGCGTTTCAAAAGTAAATAAATAAGCTTTAAACTCTTGTTCCATTCATTATCGATTGAAATGTATTTCAATATATGAAATTTTAATGACCCTATACCAACAGCAACACATAACTTAAAATGCTGATTTTTCTATAATTAAAGACGTGTTTGTATCAAACACAAAATGCCTCCTACGCATGAAAATAATTTTGCTGGCCCAGCACAATTAGCATTGAAGAACTGCTGGCCGAGGCACGTGTGCAGAATGCCACCTATGCACTACCCAAAATAGCCCTTTGGTGGACACCACAAGGGAAGAGGAAACGGGGTTGTCCAAAAGAGACATGGAGGACAGTTGAGAGAGAATTTAAAGAACGTGACCTGACCTGGGAATCCGCTGGACGACAGAATGCAGAGCGAAGGCAGTAGAAATCCCACGTGAAAACCTTATGTGCTACCCGAGATAATGAGTTATATCAAATAACCAAAGGTGTATTTATAGCAAACTCTTGTTTGTGATGAGTTGTTAAAATAAAACTCGAAGAAAACAAAAGACATACTGAATTGTATGAAGTGTTTCAAAAACGTTTTAAAATGAGCTAATTACGATTTTCTTTTTAAAAAATTTTTTTTGTAAGAAACCATAGAAGAATAGCGAAGAATATTTCTGTTTCACATTCAGATTGTTATATAGATAGTTTAATTACTCACATTTCAAGATATACATAAACGTGTAACGAGCTCAACTTTGAAATGAAAATAATCACCAAGTAGTATATAGCTTGATTTAAAAAAATCGTGAGAGCGTGAATGTTTTTCTCTTTGTATGAAATGAAATTTACTTGATTCTAAAAACCATATATTTATCCAACTAAAACGTATTTCAACATGGAAGTATTAATATTTTAGCTAATAGGAAACAATCACTTAAATGCAAAATAAATTTTTCAAAAAACTTTAATTTACCATATGCAGAAGTATAACATTAAACAAGGAACAAAAACATTTTGACTTTAAAACAATTATAGTGTGTACTAGACCACCGTGACCCGTTGGGTCACCCACTATTCAGAGACTATGAAGAATTCAAACTAATTTCAATATTGTACCGAAATGAAGGTTTATTTTGAGATAATTTAATCAAATATTTCAATCCATTCGTGTTATTCGTAATTCAAGAAAATATATTTGATTGTTGATCGTGAGTAAAAGAAAAGACCATTTCATTTTTCAAAAAAGTGAAGTAAGAAGTTTCGTAAAGAGCGCAAACGGTAGTATGATGTAAAATTACTCATGCTAGAAATGTTCATAAAAGTGACCCGAAAAACGGCGCTAACTCGGTAACTCGTGGCCCGACTTTAATGAAACTTGTTTTATTTTGTGTCTATTCTCATTTCAGGGGTATCGTATTCTATAGCGTATTGTGCGCCGTTTTTTGGCTGTATTTAATTACAAACAAACAAACAAACAGTCTCAGAGTTTTAGTAGTATATATATATATAGATACATTCTTCAAGATCTTGTTTTTGTCATCTTATGCCTTTTAATGAAGATGGGAATATTGACAGGGAAATAATATAATAGCCAATGTTCGGCCAGAGATTTTCGTTTATAAATTTTGTTGTTGTTCTCGACTTAATTTTTATTTTATTACCTAGTCTCCATAGTTACTATTTGCAAATAGTCAATAATATTGTAGATCCATTTTATTGTTGTTCTTTCTACGCGCCGTTATAACACATTTTCATCTCATCATTTAATTTCTTTTGTGCATATATTGTCGTACAGAAGATATTTTAAAGTGATTCATTAGGTTGAAGACGAAGTTTTATAATAATGAAATGTATGAGAGGTGACCTGAAAAACGGCTCTAATTCGGTAACCCGTGGCCCCGATTTTAACGAAACTTGTTTTATTCTGTTTCTATTCTCATTCTCATAGTCTATTTATATTTCTATTCTCATATTGTGCGCCGTTTTTGCTGTATTTAATTACAGACAAACAATCTCAGAGTTTTAGTAGTATATATATAGATAAATAGTGTGTATAAATGAGTATATTTCTCGTTTTTGCATACACGTCTAGATACCATCACACTAGGGATATTGGTGAATTGTTGTAATGATCAAACATTTATTTCAACTTCTGTTTTATCCCTAACTAAGTAGAAAACGCACTAAAATGTCTGTGATATTAAAAGGATTTCCAAATGTGATTCAAAGAAAACGCAAACTATGTTTCTAAGTTATTTTGAGCATGTTTTATACAAAAAAATGACAGTTTTAGATTTAATCTATCTATCTTACATAACTTCATTTTTTCTGGTTATTAAACTTACTGTTTTACGGCCTAGAAATCGAATAATTAATTTCGTGTTATTGTTCACATTACGTCTATACGTATAGCATGTTTCTATGGTAACAAGGTTTTTTTTTAAGTGAAAATGAAATGACATATATAATTTATGGAAGTAATATAGAATCAGCTTTAATGTTTCCTTCAACAACAATAAAAAAGAAAACGCAAATTTATAATTTAAATTTATAAGAAAATCGTTTTCGATCTAGTCACCCAGACGTTTTGATTATCACGCGTCGTATAAGCAGAAAATGGCAGAAATGCCATATTATTTCGCATAAGACTTAAGCCTCGTTCACTTGCTTTAATTAGTTTAACTAACCTGAAGTAATCTTAACAATAAGATCTAGCTGGTGAAATCGCCACTCGGTCTCTGCGTCCAAAGATTGTTCTGGTGTCAGCGTTTTATAAACTTGGCTAAAGAGACCAAACTTCATTAAAATTTATCTGATTGGTTGAACATTTAATTAATCATGATCACAACTACTAAGCTAATATAGACTTGTTCCTAAGATATCTGAAACTCCCTGCTTTTATCGGTGAAGGAAAAAAAACTATATGTATTTTCTCAGTCAAGGCTTTTAATTGGAAGATATTATATTATAACTAGTCTCATCTAAAGCGTCTTTTCATGAACGCCAAGAAATATAAGTTAGGAGATGCACAGATGCATTATTTAATGAAATCTTTCATAACTAATTCCCCGTCGTTACGTGTCCAATTCTATCTGTGAGCAGATTTTGCAAATGAATTCACCGAGAGTGCAAATTATATATAGACGATAAGAGACCACCGTTGTTTGCCTATTGATAAGTCCAACTGATTGTAGTACAGGCGTCAGCGTTGTATAAATTGCATTTGTTATGCAGAACGTAATTTGATGGGGCCATCAGGGGCACTGGTCTCCCCCCCCCCCAAATCTCGGATAGGGACCCCCCCCAATGACAGTTTTGTAAAACATTTCTATTTAAGCCAAATTAATACATAACGTAGGGTATTTCAACTGAATTGGGGTGGGAGCTTATGCGATACCACCTTCTTTGCCCCACCCCACCAAGCTATTTATCACATGACGCTCCTGTTTGTTATTTTAATTTCTGAAGGACATTTGGAACGTCCACTTCATTTCGATACCCGTGGTGGGCAGAGCACAGATAGCTCATTGTGTAGATTTGTGCTTAATTACAAACAAATAAACAAACACTATATAGTATAGCTTAACATTTTACATTTTGTTCTGCAATGTTTCCCATTGTCTTGTTGAGCGATCGTATTGAGTGCTAATGGTACCCAGATAAGATGGATAACAAATGGGAAGCGATCTTATCGAGTGCAGATAATGTGGATAACAGATGGGATATACGCTACTGCTGTTTTTAGTAGGTAAGATAACAGATGGGATATACGCTACTGCTGTTTTTAGTAGGTAAGATAACAGATGGGATATACGCTACTGCTGTTTTTAGTAGGTAAGATAACAGATGGGATATACGCTACTGCTGTTTTTAGTAGGTAAGATAACAGATGGGATATACGCTACTGCTGTTTTTAGTAGGTAAAAATGTATCAATTGTAAATTCAGTACCACAATCA
>NW_013665805.1:541667-544104 GCF_000517525.1 Limulus polyphemus | reverse complement strand
AAATCATTCCGTATCTATTAACTAGATAGTCAACTGTTCTTTTTAACTTTAGATGTAGTGATGGTTTAGGTTTAAGCCATGTAAACGTTAGCAAATCATTCCGTATCTATTAACTAGATAGTCAACTGTTCTTTTTAACTTTAGATGTAGTGATGGTTTAGGTTTAAGCCATGTAAACGTTAGCAAATCATTCCGTATCTATTAACTAGATAGTCAACTGTTCTTTTTAACTTTAGATGTAGTGATGGTTTAGGTTTAAGCCATTATATTGTGGTATATATATATTAATTATGCGTCGATAGTCATAAATAAAGGGTTTTAGGCTTATCTGCTCTCTATTTTACTACAATGTGACATGTAATATAATCATATGATGATGCTTAAGAGAAAACTAATTTAGGCTTAGCTCTTCTTTTCTCATCTAGGTTTTATTGTATACAATAAAAGTCATGAAAAACTCTTTTACGTGTAGCTTTTTATCCTATTTACTGATGGCAATCATACAATAGTAAACGTGGATAAACGGGTTTAGGCTTAACTCTTCTCTTTCGTCTTCAGTACAGTGTGGAATGTATAATAAGGATTCGATAATAGTGGCAAATAAAGAGATTTAGTTTATTTGTTGAATTTCGCGCAAAGATACTCTGGAGTTATCTGTTCCTAGTTTAGAAGTGAGAGACTAGAGGGAAGGCAGCTAGTCAACACCCCCCACCGTCAACTCTATTACACTGTTATCAACTTGGGTACTTGGGCTACTCATTTACCAACGTCATGGCTGAAAGAGCGAGCATGTTAGGGGACGGGATTCGAACTCCCAAACTGCGAGTGTCCCAACCACTACGTCATGCCAGGCTTATGAATTTAGTCTTGTATCTTGGAGATATATTAATGCCTGTGTTGAAGTGATCGTATAGCTATTATAAACTAATCGTACTGTAATATAACTAATTCAGAATTATTAGTTTCGTTAACTAAATGGAGTGGCAAGTGTAAGCGTAGGAATGAAACGGAGAATTAATATTAATTAGGCGTTTAGAGAACAATAGGCTTTGAAAAAAGCAAATCAGGCTGTGTAAAAAGTGAAATGTTTAATACATATATTGAACCATTTATTCCTTCGTAATTCGCTATTTTGGAGAAAACTAGTATTGTATAATATGGCAGTCCGATATTAGTTACTCGTGAGGCTTAACAATATGTTCAAACATTTGCGTATCATAAATACCAAACATTATTGAAAGGACTTTTGTGAGTTATATAGGGTACATGTTGTACGCTGCAGATAACTGCATAATCACCTTGTCTACGGATTTCATTGGTTCCCTTAATGTTGCAAATGAATGCAAAACTAGATGGCACGTGTCATAGCACGTGGGAAAATGCTTGGTGAAAGTAAACCGTGACGTGTACTAGTGGAGAACAAATATAGTGAATCTGAGCACGCGATATCGCTCGTGCGCTACTATTCTTGATGCCAGTAAAGCTTTGTTACTGGACAGCATGAAGAATAAATATTAACCAGGAAATTAAGCGGAAATGTTTGAAGTCGAAAAATATTCGAGATAGTAAGTTCCATTAGATCGTTTCTGCCATTTCCTCAATCTGAACCTACGTTGTTAAAGATATCTAAAAGTTTCATTAAGTTGATAAAGCATTCACAAATAAATAATATATAACGAATGTTGAAAATTGTATTTGCTTATGTATTTGACATTTTCGAATAATGAATTCTTCATGTGCGGATGCTTATGTTCAAAAGCTTGTAGTATCTTCACAGTACATGCATGATTTCACGAAACTTACTTAAGACTTTGCGCTATTTACTTAAAATATCCATTGAAACTCCTAATCCACAGTACAACAGTCGAATAATAGACATCATTGGTTATAAATACTTCTTATATTATCCTAGGGAAATCTGTCATTAATTTACAAGTAAATGGAACTAATAAGTTATTGATGAAGCCCGACTTTATTAAAACTGATAATCCAAGGAAAGATAATATAGAAATTCATCACTTACCATAAATCTTTTATGTGCATCCCTAGCTTAATCTAGTACGGATATATTAGGTTATTATGGAGTTATAAAATTAACTGCTTGAGTCATTTTTTTTTTAAAACCTATTTGCTAGTGCATTTAAAAATATCAAGCGGCTTAGTGTTTCTAAGCCCTCTAGAGAACACTTAGTAAGAAAAAAAAATCTGTTTACGGTTTTGCGTTTTTTGTAAGTTGATACTCGTGTTTGAAAAGTTCTCACACCGTATGTAAAAACGAACTTCCATTTAAATTTGTTAGAAATTCGTATAAAAGATCAGTGAAGTTCCTAAAATAACGTACAGTCTGAAAGGTATACTTTACAACATCTATAAAAACAGTGAAAACACAAATGTAATCACTTTCGGGTCTGTGCCTGGCATGGCCAGGTGGATAAGG
>NW_013665805.1:529567-540945 GCF_000517525.1 Limulus polyphemus | reverse complement strand
CAGAGCACAGATAGCCCATTGTGTAGCTTTGTGCATAAATTCAAACAAACAAACAAAACAGCGGTATGTCTGCGGACTTACAACGCTAGAAACCGGATTTCGATACCCGTGGTGGCCAGAGCACAGATAGCCCATTGTGTAGCTTTGTGCATAAATTCAAACAAACAAACAAAACAGCGGTATGTCTGCGGACTTACAACGCTAGAAACCGGATTTCGATACCCGTGGTGGGCAGAGCACAGATAGCCCATTGTGTAGCTTTGTGCATAAATTCAAACAAACAAACAATGATTAGAAGTTTTTGATAATATCTAGTGAAGACATAGAAATGAGGTTAACTACTTAATTTTTCAAAACCTGGACGATAACAAACAAGAAATGAAGTATACAAATATTTCCATTTTTCTATTAACAGATAGAGAATCATTCACTTTTTGTTAACAACACTCCAATTCCGAGTCATTTTTCCCTCTATTAAAGTGATGTGATTTGTTAACATCCTAGTATAGTGATGAACATACGTCCTGACAAAAGGGATGTGTTTTTGAAGTCTAGGGACACAGCCAGCCTGCTCTTTTCACTTTTTTTTTCAAGAAGATTTATGTTTTCCCGGAAACAGTATGGCAGCGAGAGAATCGTGTTTCAAGATGGTCCCAATTGGCTCTGGCACATCACCCCTGGCCATCAGTCTATGTCACAACCAACTCTAAGACCTATCCTTTCAGCCGTTCGAGCCCAAATGAAAGTTCAAACTTTAAACTTGATTACGAACAAAACTCATAAACAACTCGCATATACAGCTGATTTTAAGGTTGGCCAATTCGTTTTCTTGTTGTCTGCTCTTATGGTATAGCTAAAAGTAGAATATGATTTAACAATGGATGTAGAATTCATTTAAAAACTTCACAGAAGGAATTGAAAAAACAACAACGGCAGTCGTTTCTAAATTGAAACAAGATCACTAAATCCCAACTGTATATTAATGTGCTAAGCCTGGAGTCTAAACAATCGATAGATAACAACAAACATTGTTAGGACAATATAGCCATACACAAACTAACAAGTTCCTGGTTGGATTAGCCTTAAAGAAACAAAAAGACTGAGTCATGTGATATTTAGCTGTTAAAGAAGTGCTTATAGAGAAGAACTAAAATTACTACAGAATTAACGTTTCCATACAAAATACATTCCCTTTTACTGATCTATTTATTTCAAATTTTTGTATATTATATATATATATATATATATTTTTTTTGCTTAAACAATACATTTGCCTTTTAACTCGTCACCACCTAGAAGAAATTTGTGGGTCCGGCATGGCCAGGTGGTTAGGGCGCTCGATTCGCAATTTGCGGGTTCGAATCCCTGTCACACCAAACATGCTCGCCCTTTTAGCCGTGGGGGCGTTATAATGTGCCGGTCAATCTCACTATTCGTTGGTAAAAGAGTAGCCCAAGAGGTGGCGGTGGGTGGTGATGACTAGCTACCTTCCCTCTAATCTTACACTGAGATAGCTAGCGCAGATAGCCCTCGTGTAGTTTTGCGCGAAATTCATAACAAACAAAGAAACTCACAAAGAAACTTATTTAATGCATTTTCAATACTTTTTAAAGAACTTAAGATTACTGAAAACCAATTATCTGACTGAAAAATATCACGTTGTTTCGAAACAATCAATTGGTTTATTGAGAAGTCCAAGTTCTTCGCAACTCCTAGATTTAGTGATTAATAATTTCAAAATATATGACACGATGAAGACTAAGTTTCAGCACAGATTACGTGAAGTTCTTATCTAGGTTTGTTTGTTTGTTTTGAATTTCGCGAAAAGCTACACGAGGGCTATCTGCACTAGCCGTCCCTAATTTAGTAGTGTAAGACTAGAGGGAAGACAACTAGTCATCACCACTCACCACCAACTCTCGGGCTACTCTTTTACCAACGAATAGTGGGATTGACCGTCACATTATAATGCCCCCACGGCTGAAAGGGCGAGCATGTTTGGTGTGACGGGGATTCGAACCCGCGACACTCAGATTGTGAGTAGAGCGCCCTAACCACCTGGCCGTGCCGGGCCGCCTTGTCTAGGTTCTTTGCGGTTCAACTATTTTCTTATAGTATTCACCTCAGTTATAAGGACTTGTACATAACTATAACTTTCGTTGCTTTTGGTCAGTAAACTGCATTAAAAAGGATTTCTTTATGCAACACAAACCTTTGGATAATCAATGACTGTATTATTTATCGTCAATAATTTTATGTTTATTTTTTCTTTGTAGTTAAGCACAAAGCTACACAATGGGCTATCTGTGCTGTGCCCATCGCGGGTATTGAAACGCAGATTCTGGCGTTATAAGTCCGCACAACTGAGGACGTATAATCGTCTATTGCTAGAAACAAACAAGCATAACGAAAATGAATAATCACTGCTAAAATTTCGAACTTTATGATTGGCTATGGTTATCTTTGGTAAATATAAGATCCAAGCAGACAAAAATGTTTGATTTAAATTTATATGTAGAAATTCAATAATTACTTGTACATAGTTATAGCATCTACATACGGTCAATATTTTCAAATTTGGGTCCAAAATTCAACTGCAATATTTGAAAATAAGAGTTTAGTCGAAATTTGTCTCTCGTTATAGTTTTCAACAGCTCATTGTGATTGATCACTCAGTGGCTAAGAGGTAAGCTTGAGGGCTTATAACATTAAAAGTCGGTACTCGATTTCTACATTGGCATAGCGCAGATAGAACACTGAATGTTTCCCATTTTTTTTAAATAAAACCTAATCAACACTTAACCAAAATTCTGAAAACAGTTTCGCAGCAAATCACAATTTTAATTCTATTAATTGGCTTAAAAGAGCGGTTTTAAAAACAGAAATAAGCTATAAATAACAGCTTTAAAATCACGTGGTTCTTTCTTTTATTTATTCCACTATTTTTTACTTTATTTTTAAATCCACCTTCATAATCAAAGTTTTTTATAATATCTTACATGGTTATCAGCTTGCAACAAACCAGCCCTCCCTTCCTTATGGCTCAGCGGCAAGTCTGTCTGCTTATGACACTAAAACCCTCCTTTCGATACTCGTGGTGGACACATACCCGATAACCCATTGTGTGAATTTGTGCTTAACAACAAACAAACGAAAGAAACACACACATACGTTTTTTATAATTGAATTCAGGTTGTGTATATTCAAGCACTTAGCTTTACTCGTGTTTCATGCATATTTGAGATTATAAGTACAGTTAAAAGAAAAATTCAAAGTTTTTACATTTGTATATCTAATTTCTACAAACTTTGTATATAGTTCCTGATAGACTTCGCCGTTACTTACGTTGTTTACAAATGCTATAATCCTCTTCAACAAACTAAATAGTAGAATATCAATTTCTATACACAAACAGATAAAACGTGACAGGTTGTGTAGCGATAAAAGATGCATTCTTCTGTACAAATGATTCTGTCAGTGTCTGTTTTCATTGTAAAAATATCCACAAATGTTAACTAGTCCTTCTCTCTTCTGAACTAAAACTGAAATTGCTATAATAGTTATCCAATATTCATTTTCGCTTTCTGAATTCTATTTTTTTACATTAAATTAATGAACTTAACAAATAGATTTATATCGGTGGCAAAAAAAACAAAGCAAAAATAATTATGCATTATCTAGTTTATTTCTTATTGAAGAAGAGCTATTTGTTTGTTTCTTTGTAATTAAGCAGAAAGCTACATAATGGGCTATCTGTGCTCTGCCCACCACGTGTATCGAAACCCGGTTTCTAGCGATGTAAGTCAGCAGACATACCGCTGTGCCACTGGGGGCAATTTCTGAAGGACATCCTGACAAATATATTGCTTACTAAATACAAACTTCCAAACATTTTATCCATGGAGTTAATATTTTAAAATATGAATTAGATCATTTCTAAGTAATATGGATTATCAAACACAACTGGAATATTTTAATTACATTTAATCTCGTATGTCATATTAAGAACAGTAAACTAGTTTGAATGCATTGGAACTGCTTTGAACTACTTTTCTTAGATCATCACCTGTTGAGTTTCTTTAGTTTTTCATGAAACCCATTTTATTAATTGTTTTACTCAAAATTGTTTTAGCTATGGTAATAAAAAAAAATGTTACGTTGCAAACGAATTTTGGTCCCTACATGTTCTACATAATAGACTGTATGAAATTTAAGTTTATTATTATCATATATAAATTGTGAAGATTTTACTTTGATTTTGTTTATCAAATTGAATTAATCCAGTCGTTCTCTTTACGCAAATTCTAAGAGATAGCAGAATCTAACTATCGACGAAGTTTCTAATGTTTCTCTTAAGCCTGTATGGTATATTGACATTTTCGTCATAAATAACGAGTTAATATTTTAGAAAGTGAATTCACTTAGTTTATGAGAATTGGAAATAGAGACAAGCCGAAGAAACTGGATTCTAGGCTATAAAGAAAGTACAATTTTACCAATTTTGAAACACTTGCAGAAAATAAAACGGGTAAAACGAAATGTTGCATCAGAAGTTTAAATGTACAACGATAAAGCAAAAGTTATCGACGTTAAATGACAACCGACAGGGAATTATAATTCTTTTTAATTTCTCCATTGATACTAAGTAACCAAGATTTATAAATGCTAAACTAACTCAAACTGGAAAGTAATAATTTAAATCTGGTGGTTTATAATTAGTAACTGGTTCCTATCTATTATTTTTAAGTTTAGTATTTTCAATTAGACTGACAAAATCAACACAAATACCATTAGTAATTACGAGCCAGTATAATGAA
Organism: Limulus polyphemus; assembly: GCF_000517525.1. Classification (NCBI taxonomy): domain Eukaryota; kingdom Metazoa; phylum Arthropoda; class Merostomata; order Xiphosura; family Limulidae; genus Limulus; species Limulus polyphemus. Next base: position 536,128 of record NW_013665805.1, on the reverse strand, counting down.
TCAGTATGCTGTTACAGTAGTGTAACTTATCGATTACATAACTATGTTTATTCACTATTTTCATTGCATATTTATCCAAATGCAATGTATAGATGCACATATTAAAATTATTCATAAAAAGAACTTAACGACAACTTGAAACAATGAAATACCGAGATAAGAGAAGCTCTTGTAGAATAATTTTCATCTTGTTTATTTTGTTTTGACACTTGTTTTCCTTTAATGTTTCTAATATATCATCAGTTATTTAAAATCAATTCAAATATTTATTTTCTTCAAATGTTAAATAACAGAGCTTCGTGGTTTTCCTTTGATTGAGATCTCAAGGGTGAAGTAAAGATTTGTGAGTAATAAATAGGGAAAGGTTTTCCATGGGTTATAGGTATTTTGAAATTATCTTTTAAAAATTATTTGAAAAAAAAAAATATCAACTCGTTTTCGCAAAATGTTATACATGGTTAAATGAAACTGACGTTCAGAAATAGTTACGTTCCAGCGAGAATACTTGACAAATAAACTGCTGGAAAATTGTGGTGACTGGAAGGATTGCGCTGCATCATATACCTAACATTTATATGTTATATGGCGAAAGTCGAATTATATAGACACTAGTAAAAAAAAAATCAGATTTAACTCATTGTAAAAGAATTTTCAGGAACTTAGTTTAGAAACAGCCTAGCCAGTACAGTACAGTTAAATAATAACATAACGAACACGGTAACCACTTTCAACTTTTTGACATAAGAATAAAAGGTATATCAAAGCAGAGAAAAGTATAGCAGTAACCGGGCGGGCCCTTACAGCGACGCCTGTCGGTGAACGTCATAACGTAAGCCATAAATCTGCTTATTCAACTGAGGAATTTATGAAAACGACTGGGTGAAATAAGTGGACTAAGTTCAAAATCGTAAAAAAGGGGATTTATTCTAGGCGATAACTTTTTGGGGGCATACTTCTTTTTCAGTTTCATAAAAAAAAAGAGAACATTAAAGAAAATATAGTTCAAAACAGTGGAGCAGAAAGAATGGAGACTCCGCATGATAAAGCTTAATAAATCAAGTCACTATTTCTAAAACTTAAACTGGAGCTGATAAAAGAAGTTTGGAAAATTTGTAGATGTTATGTATGGAAGAAAAAAAAAAGTCCTTTAACAATGTTTGAAACTTACGAATGTCACATGTCTGTTCATTCGAGGAATTAAAGAAATGAAACGTTATTATACAGCAAAAAATAGTAGCTGCTTATTGCACAGAAATAAGCTGTTTCAATACTTCTTGTTCAAGATTATTAGATTTAAACGTAACTTCAATTAGCAATCTGTGTGCACAGTTTTAATAATTACTTTCGTACTGAACACGTTAAATATCAGTTTCAACAATGTCATATCAATGGTAACTAACAAACTGTCTTTACATAATAATTACATCATAACCGTTCAGAAAATCTGCTTCAAATTTCACTTGTATTGTTTCCTATTCAAACAACTGTCAGTTAGATCCGACTTGGACCTCCAGCTAAAACACTTTTTTTTTTTCAAACAAGCACTTGGTGAGACTTTCAGGCAGGAAAAAGATGGTAGATTATGTGTAAATTATAATAAAAATTTTACGAAGACTGAAGACAAACCCTTTAAGACGAAAAATACTTTTTCTTGTCTGTTGTTAAATATAATTTTACAATTCAAGGAGACTCATTATTATTTTTATGTTAACAAATATTTTCGGCATGCATATTAGATTTACTAATTACTGTTAAGTGTCAGTTTTTCTATAAACAAAAAGAAAGCTAAAATATATACAGCAGGGAAAGAGATGAATTGTATACTTACTTTCATAAAATGAAGTAAGCACCTTATGACTAAACACCACTTAAATAATAAACCACTAGAGGGATACTTATACGTATGCCCAAAGTGGCACAGCGGTATGCCTGCAGATTTACAACGCTATGAACCGGGTTTCGATACCTATGGCGAGCAGAGCACAGATAGCTCATTGTGCAACTTTGTAATTAACTACAAACAAACAAAACAACGTATACATATTGTTAAAATATGATTTTTTGGTTGTTAAACACAAAGTAACACAATGGCTACCTGCGCTCTGCCCACTATAGGTCTCGAAACCCGATTTTTTAGCGTTTTAAGCACACAGATTTACCACTGACCCACTGGGACGTTAAAATAGGGAGCGGTGACGTTAAGTCTATGATATTTAAGTTTGTTTGTTTTTCTATTATTGATACACAGCATCATCAATCAGATTATATTACTTTCAGGAAATAAAGATGAATGCCAGAATACGTAAACACGAAAATCGTCTAGATACTAAATTTTATATTTGTTTTTGTAAGTCCAATGCACTTTTAAAGACTAGTATAAAAAAAGATATACTATCACACTTTGATCGATGTACTTTAAACTTAAAGAAAATATCGAGAATTTGGTAGCGATTTGTTCCTATAACCAGGTTTTGGTCCGAACACGATTGTAAAGCATTCACACTTACTTTCTGTCCTCTGATTATTATTAACTTTTTCTTCCTTGGAACATGTTCTGGAACACTAAATCTCTACTCATATGAATTTTTATTATAGCTTGATACAAACAGAGAATTATAAGGCCTAAATTGTGTAATATTCTCACTAAACGTGTTGCTCTCACCATCAAAACACGATTATGAACCTCTAAAACTGTTTTGGGCTGTGACAGTTGTGGCCATAAAACAGTATTCTAAACCCCCACAGCTGTTTTCAGCTATGACAGTGATGCTCATAAAACACAATTATGAACTCCTACAGCTGTTTTCAGCTATGACAGTGGTGCTCATAAAGCACGATTATGAACCTTTATAGCTGTTTTCAGCTATGACAGTGGTGCTCATAAAGCACGATTATGAACTTCTACAGCTGTTTGTAGCTATGACAGTGGTGCTCATAAAGCACGATTATGAACCTTTATAGCTGTTGTTGGCTGTGAAGTAGACAACAGAAAACATGATTCCTAATCCTTTCAGCTGTTTTAAGGTGTGACAGTAGTGGCCAAAAAAAAATGATCATAAACTACTACAACTATTTTGGGCTGTAACTTGTGCCCACAAAATATGATTCTAAACCCTATAGTAGTTGTGGACTGTAAAATTGATGCCCACAAAACATGTTTCTGAACCATAGAGCTGTTGTTGGCTATAAAAGATATAATAAAGAAGTTTCTTCCCATGATATAAATAATTGAAAGTAGGTAGATTTGCTATGTTCACTTTGCATTGTGTTTTTCTAATATATCCTTGTGTCGTGAGATATGATAATGTTGGACGATGTAATTACTATACGGACGTACGTGGGATATAAGCCTAAGACTATACATGATTTCCTATTAGTAATATGAGACAACTTTATAACGAAGGACAGCCAGATATATTTTGTAGACAATTAGTGTAATGCTATGTTAATATATATAGTTTTTGGCCCAAAGACATTGTGAGTTATAGCCTACATCACATTTAGATGTGTTCCGAAGCATTTCAAATCTGCTCATTATCAAACTTTAAAAGGGTACGCATCAAGATTTAATGGGAGCCTCTTGGGGAGATGGATTTCCCTTAGGGATTTGAAATAACATTTACCTGTCCAGAGATAATAAGTTTTGTCTAATAATAAAAATAAATAAACTAGTTATTCTATTGTTGCTAGATGTAACAATACGTCAATTTTTTGCGAATTAGTTTCAAAATAAATATTAAATGTAGGTTTTTTTTTTTGCATATGCATTACATTGAACATAAAAACATAAAATTTATGTTTTTCTTATACACGCTAGACAAGTCAAGAAAATATTAACAACTACTTTGTTAAATATTTCCAATATACATTTTTTTCCTGCGAGTATTAACGAGTTATTATATACATTTTATAATAACATCTAATCAGTTACTTCCCATATTTTAACTACAGCAATCTGGTTTTGCTTTCATGATTATGTTCAAAATCAAACATTTTAATTTTGCACAAACACCATGTCAAGAAAACTATTCCTTAACCTTTTTCAGAAGTTTTATAAATAATACTTGTTTAGAGATCTTACTATATATATATATAACCATTCTTATCGACTAAGTACAGAATCTTGAGGCTTCTGAGAACAAAATTATCAGAAGTGTTTGTAGATTTCCAGTGATAAAACGTTCGCCACAGTTACTTTAAACGTTATCACTTCCAACCATGTGCTGTTTTTTCGGCTTTCTTCAACTTTCACTTTTTACTTTTTCAAAGTAAACAGCTCAGGTTTCTAAATAATCGTGACAGATTCGGTCTGTTGTCAAGTGACCACGGACTTTCTCCATGTCATATATTTCATCATCTATACTTCTAGGTATTAGAGACGGGTTTTACAAGAAAGAATGCTCAAAGATTTACTACAGGTCTTTATCCATAGGAAAAGCAAAACCAAACAGAATGTGAGCCAAGTGCTTAAACTGAACTCTCATAAAGCTTTATAACTGCTATCCACTCAAGAAACTTCACCTAACAGGGATTCGGATCACTCAGACCGTCAGTATTTTTTCCTGAGCTTCGTTATTTCTGAAAACTCACTTTAGAAAAAAAGCACACAGAATGACATTATTTGATATTTTCTCGTCGTTATGTTTAATATTCTATAGAGTACGAGTTTTTAGGTTTAAACTCCCATCTCGTATTGGAATATTTGGTTTGTGGAGATTAGTATAATACTACAGATATATATCACCAAGAGAGGTTCAAAATTGTGATAACTCGTAAACAAATACCTCGAATTGAAGAGATAACGTGGAGAATATTTTTAATTGAATCGGACGTTGCTATTGTACAGTTTATTTCAATATTTCTTGATACTCTTATGATTTCTTATGGGCGTGCGATCGTGCATGACCCGTCTATTTCTGGGCTTATATGTTTTAACTAATTCTAATATGGTTTACCATGCTGTTATATACAATTTTCTGGATTGGAGTCTACATCCCAGTAACCAGTCGTGTTTGGATTTTTTTCAAATCCCTGTTAAAACTACTTTCTCTGCATGACAGATATGTTATGCACGATAAGGATACGCGCGGGCGAGGTATACACGGAAAAGTTAAGAACAACCAATTGTATGTTATCTCGCCACTTACTGACTTTTTACATTTCGAGAGAGTTTCTTTGAGCAGATTCTACTCGTTGCTTAACCTTCTTATCTGCTTAGCGATGGTGAAGCAGAAAGTGAATATATAATGCTTTCCATACCACCATATCAAAAAGAGTGAAATCCATTTTCCTGGTTAGTGATGGGCGTAAACTATTGTTGGGCTGCAAATAAAAATATACAGCGCCTTATTCTGAGAACTTATATAAAATTTCAAGCTGTAATACGGAAACCTTTATCACGGTGCTGTAAAGTACCGCTTGGCGCGGTTAACACTGTCGAATTTTGTGACAAAACAAAATGTGACTGTTATCACACACCCGACAAGTCTAAAAACTAATAGTTAAAAAAATATTGATGGTATGACTTTATAATAATTAAGCGGTTGGAAAGGAAGGGGAGCAGTCTGAACAGATACTTCAGTTGTCAGTCTTTGGCGTGTATAAATTCAACTTGCCGGAAAATCCTTTATTTGAGTTTTAATTTGAATAGATAACAAGTCTAGTTATAAAGTCTAAAAATATGTAAATAATGACCATCTTCCTCGTGTGTGTATGTAGGTAGTTGGAGAGGTAAGAAGGCAGACAGATAGACAAATACGCACATACACACTAATAAATATATGAGTGAGCTTTTTCACCATTACCGAATCGAAAGTATAAATATTGATGTATTTCCTGTTTTACTAGCTTACGACTAAACCTTTATTCTTCTTCCAGCACGACGTATCAAGCACACATCGAACTATTTCAAAATCTTGTACTTAGAATGTTGTTGTATTTGGACTCAACTTAAGCGCAAAGAACCTGTCTTTGAAGGTTGTCTTATGAAAAACCGGGTTACTTCTACAAACTGAGTAACCTTCGCGCTGTAGCCTAAAAAACGTTTGGATGACATTTATGTGTAAAAATCCGACGTCGTCAATATAATTCCAGCTGGTAAAGAAAACAAAAGATGACAGTTCGTAACAATGCTTTAAAACGTAAGCAGCAATAAAAATGGCGCTATAATACTATTAAAGACCTGAATTAAGGATATGCGAAACTCTGATGGGATGTGTTCAACTACAATAATAAAAATGGCGCTATAATACTATTAAAGACCTGAATTAAGGATATGCGAAACTCTGATGGGATGTGTTCAACTACAATAATAAAATAGGCGCTATAATACTATTAAAGACCTGAATTAAGGATATGCGAAACTCTGATGGGATGTGTTCAACTACTATTATAAAAATGGCGCTATAATACTATTAAAGACCTGAATTAAGGATATGCGAAACTCTGATGGGATGTGTTCAACTACAATAATAAAAATGGCGCTATAATACTATTAAAGACCTGAATTAAGGATATGCGAAACTCTGATGGGATGTGTTCAACTACAATAATAAAAATGGC
>NW_013665805.1:523981-528768 GCF_000517525.1 Limulus polyphemus | reverse complement strand
GATCTCTTGACTGATTTGAGATCTAATTACAGTTTTGGACTCACGAGGTCAAACACTTTCGATTGATTATTTAACACGCCTAAGGGCTCATAGATTAGTTTACTTTAATCCTGCCTAAAAGAAGTTCAATTTGAGTGCTAATATTAGTTAAGCCTTTATTAAGTACGGCCTATATTCGATAAAGAGATAACACTGTAACTTGTGTAAATTTTTGACTCTAGATTAGTTAGGCTAAACTTTATTGTATTTAATACTATCAATAAATAAACTTATAATGTTATTCTACGACCTAACGTTAGACCTCTTTGTTGCGTAATTCTACTTTTCAACCAATCATAATTTTTATAAGCGCTTATTACACAAACTTTTCTATTCAACAGAGACACTAAATTAAGAAATCAACAAATATTTGTCTACTTGAGAATGACCGCCCAATGATCGAAAGTCGTACCTGTTCTAAATAGAAATCTTACTTACAAGTTACTGTAAAAGCTGTAACTTGTAATAAAAAATTTTTTAAAAAGTTGAGAAAAAACGACCTTTATACTCCAGATAGATATAAAATAAGATATGTTTATTTCAACCAACGTTTCGCAAAGGTGAATAAATAAATATTTTTCCAGTTTCGCTGTAACGATATTTCGTTTTACACTTTCAGAACATAAACTAACAACAATGTAAGGTTATGATACCTTGCTTAGCAATAAAACTATAAAAGCCATTGTTGAAAACGCATGTCAGACAGAGTCTGATTTCATAAGAGTAATAGATAGATACTATTAATACTCGGATGATTTGATTAGCCTACTGAAATCAAAATATTAGAATATCTGATAGTCAAACACAATACTTATGATTTAGAATGGAAAAAAATGTATCAGTAGTTCTTTCTGTTTGATAAAAATATTTTGGAAGGACGTTGAGATTTTACCTAAAATATATGGACTTTCTTCACGTAATGGCAACATTCTTTAATTGTTATACGAAAATTTTCTATTTTTTCAGTTACTTTGCAAAGGTCCCCAGGTGGTTTAGCGATAAGTCAGTGGGGATATTACGTAAAAATTCTGGCTTCGATATCTGCAGTGAGCTAAACACAGATAGCCCATTATGTGTATTTGCACTTAACAACAACAACAAAAAACAATCTTTGCAGGTTTTGTAATAATCTGGAACATTTTCTTCCTAATGTAGATTTTTTGGTATTAATACTATTTAACCATAACGATTTTAAATGAATGATTTATTGTTATTGATTGAATATTTATTGATAAATAATATTCAAAAACAATAACATTGTAAACATTGTTTTTACAAAGTTTACAAACTGTTACAGTGAAGAATAAATGTCCTTAATATAAGTTATTTCAGATACACTATGCCCATTTCGGCGCTCATTTCACATTAAGGTTACTTTGAGTGTGTGTAGTTAGCATGCAGAACTGTGAATTATAGAGTACAAGGATCGCGTTCCATTACAGCCATTACTTTGGGGCCAGGTGTAAGTTATATAAGCGACGAGTCAAATTCTTCTATTTAGTAAGAGTAGCCCAAGAGTTAGTAGTAGTCGCTATTAACTAGCTGCTTACTGTCTAGTCTGTCAGGTAGCCCTTGTGTAGCTTAGGGCTAATATCCGAAACAAAGAAACAAACTACTACTTTTAGCACTTGCACATGCACATTAGATAGAATGCGTGGTAATGTAAACTTTTTTTATAGAACTTTTTCGCATCATATTATGCAGATAAGAGTAAAGGTGTATTACCACATTTTTAGATCTTTCAATGTAAGTCTATTTTTTATTTTTATAATAGTAGTAACTATTGGTCTACATCTATACATTAAGGAGGCTGGAAGGACAAATGTAGATGAAAATTTTACTTGTCATCCCAATAATCTGTGTACAATAACCTAATTAATCTGTTTATTTTTCAGTTTTCTTCCCTTAGTTTTCTGTTTCATTTGGAGCAACTATCTTCCCCTGACAGGGTGTACAAGGTGAATGGCGGTTTTAGATGTGGAACGTTGTGGACTTGAGAACCCATATGTGCTCCCAATTTTCATTTTTCAGAACTAGAGCTGCAAATAGGGGTTATATAAAAAGTATCTCTACCACTTTATTGGTCCCATTTCTGCATATACCTCTCCTACTAGGATTCATTTTACTTTTCATTCATCGTAGTTTGAACCTTGCTTTATTTTATCTGTTCTTCGTGCGCCACGCTTTTCTTCTATTTATGCAATACTGTTATGAGTTTCTCTTCAAAACTTGCATTCTCTAATACCTTTTTAGAACTTTTACGTCAAACAAAAAAGGATGAGAAAGACTTCTCGAGAGGATATTTATTCTTTCAGAAGGAAAACGAATATTCTTAAAACTTTTCACATGTGGAAACTGATAAACAGATCATCTCACTCAGGTACACGTAACCATGGCATCTCACAGTTATCTAAAGTTATGTTCGACAATTCAGTTTTGACGTTCCTCACAGTGCAAATTTATTAAAATGTATTTTTTTATCACTAAGTATTGATAAAACACTCAAAAAAATCCTCTATATTGTATCTTTTTAATGTATCCTCTATAATGTATCTTTATCTATTAAAAACAAAACATTTACTTTTTGTCACGTACGTAACTTAATCGTCGTCGGTGTACACTAAAAAAGACAAAATATGAAAAAACATTTGATAGAATATTTTAAGCAATAAATAAAATGAAAATCGACGCAATATTACAAAAATGTTTGAAAATAAATAAAAATAAACCTAGTAACGCTACAACGTTAGGGGCTACTAAGTTGCCTCGGTTTCTACGCGAATGTTTTCGACATTTAAAAAATATGCTCACATATGCTCCTACTTAAACAGGGAGCTTTTTTTGACGAAAAATTGACACATCTTTTATAGCGTGTCATTAAACTGTGCTTTATTCTTCTAAAGATCGTTTCTTAAAGAAAAGCTTTTCGCATTTCTTCAAGATGGTAATAAATTACACCCACGTGCTCTTTGTATCGACGTTTGCCTTCTGTTCTATATTTTTATAAACTTAGAATCAATAAACTTGACATCCAGGATTTTGCTAGTGTTTCCACGAGTAACATGAAGCAAAAAAAAAAGCATGTATATTACGAACCATCCATGGAAACTGCAAAGTGCTTATGCATTTGAGGGTTACAAATGGTTTGGGAACGAAATCGTCTTGTAATTTGATTATGTTTTGTTTGTTGTCAAGTGCTCTCAACCAGAGATAGATTAGGCTCTATGTTTAAGATGGAAGACATTACAAAGAATATTTCATCATTAGCTTAAATTTATTATAGTATTTTGTAGTGTTTCTAAATTCACTCATTTAACTTTAGTAATCGACAACACATGATTGCTAAAATTAGAGCTTTAATAATAAATGTTACTAGTCTCATGAATGATGAAATACAGATATTTTGTATTTCTCTATAACGAAATGTTTTCCCCTCAAAGCACGATGTTCTGTGATCAGCATTTTTGCATCTTCTACATAAACACGTGGTTATCTTCGAGGTCTATAACGCTAAAATTCAAAGTTCGATCTCTGCAACAGATACAGTGCTGGTAGCACATTATAGAGCTTTTTGCTTATATAAACAACAGCATTTTCTACACGCAGGAGTAATACACATAAATGACAAAACTGCAATCTAGCAGTTTTAAAATGTTTTAATAATTCGTGATTCTTCTTCATTAAGAAGGTAAATCTTCTGTATTAAACTTATCACTAGACCCCGAGTAACGATTACACCTATCAAACCAAAATCGACTGCTATCACTAAAAGCCCTAGCGACAATGAGAGTTTTATCAAATACTAGTCAACATCTACCCACCGACAGTTCTTGGGTTGCTCTTATCCAACAAAAAGTGGGATTGGACGTCACTTTATATCGCCTTCTCAGTTGCAATAGTAATCATGTTTGACAATGGGGTTTGATCCCGCGACCTGCAGATTACGAGTCGAGCACCTTAATCACTAGGCCATGTCAGGCCTCATTAACAAAAAACAGTAAAAAGCTTGGAGTTTCAATTACATGAATTACTTTTCGCTGAAGATTATATATCTTAAAAATTCATTGATAAATAAAGCGAGACAAACAGAGACTTGGATAAATACATTAAATATTACAATATATTATAATCAAACCATACAGTTAAACCGATTAGTCCTAACGAAGGAAAGCGAAAATATATTATTAAATTTTACTAGGCGCAGAATCTGTAAGAAATAACTACGGTAAAATATCTCTATAAAACACATTAAGTCACTCATAGTGGGACACTGCCGATGGTTCAGCGGTAAGTCTAAGGGCTTATAACACAAAAAATTGGATTTCGATATCCGTGTTGGGCAGAGCGCAGATAGCCCATTCTGTAACTTTATGCTTAACAACAAACAATCAGAGTGAGGCGGATGCATGACAAAATGTTCACTTTCATCAGAAAGCATGAAATTAACATCGACGTCACAGTTCTTCCTCTCTTTCATACAACTGTATAATTCTGACAGTGTTGTATTATTTAACTATATATTAGTCACTAGACAACCCGGGACCCATTGGGTCACCCACTATTCAGAGGTTATGAAGAATTCAAGCTAATTTCAATATTGCAATATTTAATAAAATATTTCAATCCATTGTGTTATTCGTAGTTCAAGAAAAGATATTTGATTGTTGATCGGGTATTGTGATGAATTAGTTTATTATGTTGTGGTCTATCCTCTTAAACCTTCTACAAATAAGAAACAGTAACACTTT
>NW_013665805.1:517349-523796 GCF_000517525.1 Limulus polyphemus | reverse complement strand
TACCAACCATAACCAAGGCACATTATTTAGAAATTCTTCAATATCTTGTTTTTGTCATCTTACGCCATTTAATGAAGATGGGAACATTGTCAGGGAAATAGATTTGAACGAAGAAGTTTCATAAAGAGCGCGAACGGTAGTGTGATGTAAAATTACTCATGCTAAAAATTTTCATAAAAGTGTCCCGAAAAACGGCGCTAACTCGTTAACCCGTGGCCCGATTTTAACGAAACTTGTTTTATTGTGTTTCTATTCTCCTTTCTCATATTTTATTTATATTTATATTATAATATTTTGCGCCATTTTTGCTGTACTTAATTACAGACAAGCACACAAACAAACAAACAATCTCAGAGTTTTAGTAGTACATAGATAGATAGCAAGCACCCAGTGGCGCAGCGTTAAGTCTGAATGCTTATAACCCTAAAAACAGACTTCCTATACACGTGATAAGCAGAGCACAGACTGTCCATTGTGTAGCTTTGTGCTTAATTACAAACAAACACACCAAAAATACAATTTTCTTTATTATTTTGTATTGTTGCAGATATTTATTTTAACTTTTGCCAATATTATTATCATTTTTAATTCTTACATAATAACTTGATAATTTTAAAGCCTGTACCCATTTGTCATACTGCTATTTGTGTATGCATTTTTTTGTTTACTTTTTAATTTGATTCAATTTCACATATTTTGATGTTAATTGTTTTATTATTCGTTTTTTTCCTTCCAAGAAGTGACAGATGTATTATCGGGTTATCGTTATTTATCAGAATGTTGTTCAGAAAGTTTGAATTTTACATTACAATAAAATACGTTCTTTTATTAATATACTAGCGAAAATACCCGGCTTTGCTCGGGTTATTAGGTTGATGTATTCAAGATGACTATGTCAGTCTGTGTATTCTGAACCCTATTTAGTATAAAGGTCTCACCTATATACTTTTGTTGCTCCTCTACGTGATGTGGCCTGTTTATAAAGGTAACCTTCTCTCTGACTTGTCCTCCAACTTTAAACTAAAATAATAAAAACAAATAATAAAAAAAAACCTCTTTAATTAACAGAGCCTCTAAATTAGAAAACAATAAATACATTTTTTCAATTTTGTAGTTTATACATTTCATTTTATACTTTCAGCACATAGACTAACAACAATATTAGGCTGTAATTTTATTGCTAAGCAACGTAACATAAAATCCATTGTTGGAAAGCATTGGCTTTTTCTATATATTAGAAGTTGTTATATAAGGAACCACTTCTTTTCTATGTGTTTTTTTCGCTAGATTGCTTCATCAAAATGATGCGCAGGCGCTTGAGCGCGTGCATGCACGTGCGTGTCTGTCTGTCTGTGATTTCTATTTGTAATATAAGGACATACACCATTAACTAATGTTTGATACAATTATTGTGACAATATAAGTTCTGAATGATCAACTTATTCATCCCATTGCGATGTTGAGAAAAACAGTGTTCACCGATTTGGTAACCAAAACTAAAATGCCATTGATAAATCAAAAATTCATACTGAATGTTATTAAGAAAAACTATAGTCATTATTAGATAGCTAAGATGCACTAAAAAGGTAGTACCGATATTGTTAAAAGGAACGGTGTAATCACTGTTTCTTTTGGGGGGGGGGCTGTCATTGTTACATATAAAGTAAATTCTGCTATTGTTGAGAGAAATGATATTCACTGACTTGGCAGCTTGGCAACTAAGATGATATTGTTGATACACCGAAAAGTTCTAATTGATGTTGCTGATTATTCTTGACTTGATAAGTACCTCAGAGAATTTCATTCATATGTCAAAACCTTGGTAACAATATTCACACTTCTTTTCTATGTGGTTTTCTGCTAGCTTGCCTCATAAAAAGATGCGCATGCGCGCACGCACGCACGTGCGTGTTTGTCTGCCTGTCTATGATTTATATTTGTAAAAAGAAGGAATCATTTCATTTCCATGAGGTTTTTCGCTAGCTTGCCTCAAAAAAAGATGCGCACGCACGTGGATAAGTAATAATACCCAGGTGCACACCCTCAGAGTCCACTTAGTATGTGTGCAAAATTTCAGGTTCCCAGGTTCTTTCCTCTTGGAGTTATGGCGGTCACACACAGACCCATAGACACGCCCTTTTATTATCATATATTACGTGAAATAGACTTCGTTTAAAAAATTAAGATAAATTAAAATTGTTTTTAAATACCACTATCTATTTTAAGTCTGCGGACTTACAACGCTAGAAACCGAGTTTCGATACCCGTGGTGGGCAGGGAACAAAAAGCCCTTGTGTAGCTTTGTGCACAATAAAAAAAAACATCTATTTAAAAATAAAGTATTAAACAAAACATAAACAGTAAGACATAATACTTCTTTAAAATTTGCGGTTTAGATGTGCAATGGAGAAATTATGAAGAATCTGAAAAAACATCTGCATTTAACGTGATGTTTATCACCACTCTTAGGCCTATTGGTCAGTAATGTTTCTTTCATTGTCTGCAATTTTAAAAAGAGATAGTTGTGCACTTGTATATAACATCTACATGCTTATCTTGCCCTTCCACCTACTTCTTTCTACTTAATAACAGTTATTAACATTACAAATAAAACAGAAATGAATAGCTAATCTACATACAGTGTGCAATTGATTTGAATCACAGTCAATAATGAACGTTAAAATGCTACTTCAAGTACACCAGAGGAAAACATTGCCCTCATGTACATGACCAATACTTATATGATAACATAGTAGCCATCACAGTACAGTAACGATTTCATATGAGAAAAGGAATGAAATTCTCAATTTCAGAAATTACATATGAACTGGATTTTATTTGGAATTTTTTATATAAGGTCTCATATTTCTATGACAACTTATTTTCTACTCAAGGTAACTTAGAAATTGTATTTCTGTGACAAGTTATTTCCTATTCGATGTAGAACTTGTAATTCAGGAATTGTATTTCTGTGACAAGTTGTTTCCTGTTCAATGTAGAATTTGTTATTCTGGAATTGTATTTCTGTGACAAGTTGTTTCATGATCAATGTAGAACTTGTAAATGGGGAATTGTATTTCTGTATCAAATTATTTCCTGTTCAATGTAGAACTTGTAATTCGGGAATTGTATTTCTGTGACAAGTTGTTTCCTATTCGATGTAGAACTTGTAATTCTGGAATTGTATTTCTGTGTCAAGTTATTTCCTATTCAATGTAGAACTTGTAAATGAGGAATTGTATTTCTTTGACAAGTTATATCTATTTCTATGTGAGATTCTAACTTGCTTTAAGAGTCAATGTGCACGACGACCCTCTTTTCACAGACATTCTTTCCAATCTTAATTTTACATGCTTTCTGGATTGACAGCTTTTATGTTAGCCCTTGTGCGGTGCTAATGTTCATACTTTTGTTGGTTTTCCAGCTATCATTCTTGTGGTATTTGAGGGAAGAAATTCTATTTCTTTACAATAATATTGCTGGTTTGTATAAATAACGAATTAAAACCAATAGTAAAGCACCGGGTCCTTGTTCATACGTGTCGCTCTGGAAACACTTGTATGAAAACGTTTCTCGAAGTTTGAATACTATGAAATATGTTTCTAGCGAGACAGCAGATGTTCTCTCTCACATTTCATGTCTTATAACACAATTACTACCGTGGATAATGAATAATTATATAGACACAATATCAGCGAAATATAGCTCCCATTCAACTCAGTAACAGAGAAATGTCACTGTCGCATGCCAGTGCAAAAATCGTGCAGGAAAGCCGTGCAATTTTAATTGAAAATAACCACATATTTCGAAGTTCTACAAGTTTGTATTTACGATAAACTTTCTCAAAAGATCAGAGGTTGTAGTTAAATTCTCTTTTTCACTTACCTGCTCTTATTGGAGACATTCTCGTCAAAACATGAACTTAAAATAGTATATTTTATTTAATTTTTAGCCGCGGCTGAGCAGCTCATAGAAAGGCTCTGAATCTTCTTTTTTTTTCTTTCAAGTACACAACTTTTAGCTCATAGCTCCGTCATCTATTGACCGATTTGAGATCTAATTACAGTTTCGGACTCTTTCGATTGGTGTATTTGACCACGCCTAAAGTCTCATAGATTAATTTATTCTAATCCTGCTTTAAATAATTTCAATTTGAGAGTAGGCTGGAAGAGATCCTGATGAGTAACAAAATCGAATCGAGTATACTCGCGCCTGTAACGAATTTATTATTATATATTTATTTTAATATCGACTTGTTTAGATTAAGTTTATATTTAAAAACATGTATAGCTCGTACTGTTAAATATGTATTGCGAAACTCCCGTCTATTCTCCAAAGTCGTAGAAGATTCTCGAGAGTAAGAATCAACAATATATGTGTGTACGTAAACGCTTAAGTGTAGTTCAGTATTGTTACGTAAAACTAAAGTTTCTAAAACGCCTCCACACGGCTATAAATATAACCAACGCGACGCGCCAGAAGAGAGAATATATTATTAGTTCACTATAGTCAGTGTACTATAAACTTCGAAAGCTATAACTGTGATTATTATAACGCTTACCAATCGAAAAACTTCAGATATTTGACTAGGAGCATTTACAAAGTTCGAACATTACAACTCATTTAACTACAGTGGATTCTCATCGGACATTAGTATCTTTACGAACACATTACCTAACTTCAACGGTGGAAAACTCAGCGTGTGTGACAAAGAACAAAGTTAGTTAGCTTCCCTGTGAATCATACCTACATCAACTCGTAATTAATTCACTCATCGTGAACCCTCGACATGATATCAAGGGAGTTCCAGACTAGAAAGAAGACTTTATATTGTTTGTAAGTTTGTGAAACATTTTTTTATTAAATCATTGTTTGTAATAACTATTTGTAAAAATTAATTATCGTAAATTGTATTGTTGTATGTATATTAAAACGTAATCTGTGTTAAAAAAGAAAAACTAGTGTATCAATCTTGTTGGCAAATATCATAAACTGACTATATATATATATATCGGCATTTATTTAAATACTAAATCCAAAGTACAATTTAACTACTGAATTTAAATTATCAGTTAACTTAATTTCAGACCATTTATAATTCTAATACGTAACAGCGCCCCACGCTTGGTATTACTGGTGCACAAAAATATAGCTAATAAAAAGGTATCATCGATTAATTTACTCTAATCCTGTCTGAGAGAATTTCAAGTGCCGCGGCTATTGAGGATTCCCTCTTGTTTAAATTTGCAAATCATAACAGTCTCAGGCAGAATACTAATCTTCGTCAATCGCCCACAGAAGAAAATACCATATCAGGCGGGAAACTTGACGAAAGTATTGCATGTATTATTGGAAAGTTCTTTAAGCTCGTGATTGGAGTCCAATATTACAAAGACCGCCTTCTTTAACATATATTTACTAATTTTATATTATGCAGTTGACGAAATTCAAGCCTAACAGGTTGAGCAATTTTAATCACGCGTGGGAGAGATATAAAAATATGTGTCTTTTAAGAATTACTTTTATATTAAGCTTTGGATGAAACGGTTATTTGTAATTGTTTGTTCGTTCGTTTGTTTATTGTTAAGCACAAAGCTACACAAGGGACTATCTGTACTGTGCCCACCACAAATATCGAAACTCGGTTTTTAGAGTTGAGAGCCGGTTATTCTTGAACAAATCAATACATACATAATTCATTCAGCTTTGAAAAATCCATTGCAACTGGTTTTAATTGCCTTCTGTTTAGTTGCGCTTTTTTATATCAAATTTTTAAGAGGCAAAATAATTGTTTCGTCGTGGTTAGATCTCATGTTTTACAAGGCTATTTGCCGCCGTTTCGAATTTTGAACCACTGATCAGAGGCAAGGCAGCCATTCAACACAACCCTAATACTTATCATTCATGGTGAGTGATTGATTGTTCCTCCTATAATTCACACATAGCTTAAATTGCATGGAATATTTTGTGTATCGTACTTAGTCAAACCTGCCAGCTCCAAAATCCAGAATTCCACCAGAGGTTCAACTTACGTCCCAAACAAAAACTAAGAAAAGCAATTTGTATGACTTTCTCAGAGAGAGAGAAATATTGAAAATAATGTAGCAGGGGCGTAGCCAGGTTGGGGGTGTTCAAGAGACATCCCCAGTATTCTAAAAAAGTCTAAAAAGATCCACTATCTTCTGATTTTTTTCAAATATACACTTGACTTTCATATAAATTAATTAAGAACATGTACCCTACTAAGAGAAGAAGTACATGCGAAAGTGAGGCCTACTTAGTGATAAAGAAAACAAGAGGGAATCGTCAATAGCCGCAGCACTTGAAATTCTTTCAGGCAGGATTAGAATAAATTAATGTACGATACTTTTTTTTATTTTTATTAGGTATCTTTTTGTGCGCTAGCAATACTAAGCGTGGGGCGTGTGTATAACCGATTCAATTTTA
>NW_013665805.1:505768-517134 GCF_000517525.1 Limulus polyphemus | reverse complement strand
GGCGTGGTCAAATATATCAATCAAAATGGTTTAACCTCCTGAATCCGAAACTGTAATTAGGTCTCAAATCGGTCAAGAGATGATGGAGCTATGAGCTAAATGTTTGTACTGAAAACGCAAACAAACTCAGAGCCGTTCTCTGAGTCGATATGCCGCGGCTGACAACTAAGAGCAGCATAATAAGCAGGGTGTATAGTTGATTCGGAGCTTGATTGTTAATATTTTAGAGCTTGGACGAAAATTCAACTTTTAATTGAGGCAACATTATACCATTCATACAAGTATGTTATTATATCTATAGCCAACTTCGAGAGATAAGATTTTTACTTTATAATTCCATTGGTGTAGTTTATTAATATTTTTTCCATACACCTGTTTCATTAAAAAGCAACTATCTTACCATATTTGTTTGCTGATGACAGTTTCAAATGTGAGGTTCGTGAGCTATGACATTAATATCTGCTCTTTCTTCCACGTTGAGGCTTAAGAATATTGATTAAATCTGATAGGCGGTTTATCCCTACCGCTGTGTGGGTCCTATTTCTGTAGATACCTCTCTCTCTCTTGTAAGAATGCATTTAACCTTTACCAAATATATATATATATGTGTGTGTGTGTGTGTGTGTGTGTGTGATAATGTTCCTAAAATAATTCCACCTCTCTATTCCCCTAAAAAAATTAAAACTAGCTTCAAGTTAACGAAAAATTCTTAGCCACTAATTTTGTAATGTAAGCGATAAACGGAGCATGGCTTGGTCTAGTGGTTAGGGCGCTCCACGCGCAATCTGACGGTCGTGAGTTCGTATCCCCGTCACTGAAGATGTTCGTTCTCCATGGTTACCGACTGGACCAGCCACTCGGGTGAATAAAGTCTTGGTTTACAAGATCCCAAACGACAAGCAGAAACTGCAAGCGCATGTTGCTGTAGGAGTAAAATTAGTATGTGGCGTCGAAGTGTGTTCAACGTAAGAAGCTTTATAACCTATGTTCGCTCTTAACACAACATTAGCTCTCCTAGAAACCGGGTTTCGATACTAGTAGACGGCAGTAGACACAGATAGCCCATTGTGTACCTTTGTGCTTAAAATCGAACAAACAAACACAACGTTAAACTCGAAATAAGTAAAATTTATACACACAACCTAGTGTACGGATTATGTTTCTTATTTACATATTTAAAAGTATTGTAATGATTTGTAAAATTTAGTCTCTACCTATTATAAATGTTCTTTTGATTTGTTTTTTTTTTTTTTTGAGTTACGTACGAAGCTTCACAACTAGCCATTTGTGCTGTATCCACCCCGTGTATCAAAATCCGGTATTTAGTATTATAAGCCTTGAAAACTTGCCGCTGAGTCACACATGTAACAAAAGTTGTTAATTTACTTACACAGTACACTAGGAATTGTGGTGAAAAAACCAGAGTTTCATTCATTTATACTTGTTAAAGTTACTCTAGTTGTTCAAACTTTCAACTACCGGACATTGAACTGAACGTTTATCATTCTGTGATAGTTACTATTTAGCAACGTGTTTTAAAGTGATTTTAATACATGTTAATGTTTCCTAGATAGAGATATGTAACTGTAATGTTTTGTTGTTTTTTTTAATTTTCGGCAAGATCTACACAACAGCTATATTCACAAGATTCGTCCTTAATTTTGAACTAATAGACCAGAGAAGGCAGCCAGAGAACAGCCCTACCGTCAACTCTAGGTTGTTTGACTAACTTATTGATTCCCAACCTGTGGTCCCCGGACCCCTCGGGGTCCGGAAGATAATACCATCTCATTAAACAAGTAAGTTTTTTTTTAATTCTGCTGTTCTTTTAATTGCACACTCAATTATATATGTCTTTTATTTGATAGTGAAAAATGGAAAAACAAGTTAATTGGGTAGATGGAATCTTTCAAAAGACATGGGGTCCGTGGGGAAAAAATAATAATAAAAGGGGGTCCTTGGTGGTGAAAAGGTTGAGAACCACTGGACTAACTTGTGGTATTTAAACGTTATTTACTCTTTCAGTATACCTACGGCCCCAAATTGTGGAGAGTACTTTTACGGCAATGGATCGCGAGCCAACCTTTGAATTCATATGGCCACGCCCTAGCAAATGTAGTTCTTAAATGTCATTTCTGTTGATTTCTACATAGAAACTTCATTTCCAGTAAATATAATATATAACTAGAACAGTGATTTATATGAAGTTGATTATAGTGGAAAGTTATAAAATGTATAAGATGGGAATATAAAAACACGCCCGAAATCAATTGGAATCCAATTTAATATGGTAACAAGCATTATGTCGATTATAAACATAGTTCGTCAGGTAAGATTATGAATATTTCATTAAGACGCAATGCCTTCTGTCGAATATATTTCTGAAAAGTACATATTAGGTGTACCGAAAGCCTTGAAGATAGTTCCTATAAATGGAGTTTTATAGCTTCGTTACTGATTTATGTAACCTGCGAATTGTCCTCTTTTATTTATAATATGGTCCTCACATCACACCATAATGATTACTTTTATGTTTGCCTCACAATAATTTAGCGGTAATTCTGAGGTATTATAATGCTAAAAGTCGGGTTTCGATACCCGTGGTGAGCAGAGAACAGATAGCCCATTGATTAGCTTTGCGCTTAACAATAAACAAATAATTTTATGTTTCTACCTGTTAGAACACGTGATGTAAAGAAGTGATCAAGAACATTACGTTCAAGTCACTCATTTTCTATATAAAATACACAGGGAGATTCGAGGGCAAGTCACTCATTATTTATGTAATATACACAGGAGGACTCGAGGCCAAGTCACTCCTTATTTATGTAATATACACAGGAGGACTCGAGGCTAAGTCACTCCTTATTTATGTAATATACACAGGAGGACTCGAGGCCAAGTCACTCCTTATTTACGTAATATACACAGGAGGACTCGAGGCCAAGTCACTCATTATTTATATAATATACACAGGAGGACTCGAGGTCAAGTCACTCATTATTTATATAATATACACAGGAGGACTCGAGGCCAAGTCACTCATTATTTATATAATATACTCAGGGGGACTCGAGGCCAAGTCACTCATTATTTATATAATATACACAGGAGGACTCGAGGCCAAGTCACTCTTATTTATATAATATACACAGGAGGACTCGAGGCCAAGTCACTCCTTATTTATGTAATATACACAGGAGGACTCGAGGCCAAGTCACTCATTATTCATATAATATACTCAGGGGGACTCAGCAGTAATCAGCGGGATTTACTGCAATATTGATGTTTTTGTTTTTACATTTCTTTTGTGTGTGACTCATGTGTTATTAGGAACCCTGAAATCTACAAAGTAGTGGATTCACACGTAGTCTGTTGCATAAAGAGGTTCAAAGAATATTTTTAAAAAGGAGGTGGGGTCCGGACCCATCGGTAATTTTGGGGTTAAGTCTTCTAAGTTTTATATCAGAAAACAACTTTACGTTTTAACCCAACACGACGTGTGTCCCTGAGGAAAATAAGAAATTATAAAATACAAATTTCTTCGGCAAAAAGGTAAACCAGGCAAATAAACAATTCCTTCGACGTTTGAAGTTATACTTATCTTATTTTAAGAGTAAAATACTTAATCCAATTTAAAGATATGGTTCTCCAGGATAAGTGATCTCCATGTCCTTACTACAACGGAGGAGAATGTTGGATCCACCAATAGGTAGCTATCCATGAGAATGAAATAGTACATCCTATAAGACTAGAAATACATTTCGCGTACTTCAAGATGTGTAGGAGAAGCGTAACGTTGTAATTTCAATAGAAATATTTACTACAGCGAGTAGAGCTGAGGAAGTAATGCATCTATGGATTAGTAAAAATCTAGTTACTATTAACCCAAAGCCGGCTTTAAATAATCATAATTCGGTGTGGGCATATTTTTTTCTTTGACCTTAGAAACCAGTCTTTTATACCAGTTTCTTCAACTGATGTTTAATTACATGAGAATGTTTTCTGCTCTATCATTGATCTACTGGTCATCTGGCTTATAAAAGTTACAGGTTTGCATAGGGTAATCTAGAAAACCCATAGATTGGCTTAAAAAGAATATTTACACGTACAAGATGATATCACCAATAAACAGAAACGTGAAATTCGTATTTCTGTTTAATACAATTTATAACATAACAGATATGGAACATGAGCTTTAAAAGTTTGTATGAGCTCTCAACAGACTGGTCTTCCGTCTGTAGAATTCTTGTTTCATTAAGTTAACCAATATAAAAAACGTAACATTTTGAAACTTTATGAGCAATATATCAAGCACTCAAGCTCTGTCCGGTGGTCATGACTCCGCATGAGCCCAACACAATAGGTTTTAGTGTAGCAAGCTTCTACGAAGGGCAACGAGGTCTATGGTCATACATTTTGACCATCTTTTCACAGATACATTACTGTGCATGGACGTAGGCTTCCAAAATTGAATTTAAGAAGACCATTGACACATTGGTTCATTGGAGCTGCATCTGGAGACTTGACAGATATGAGGTTCCAAATTCTTCAGTCATTTTTCCCACGAAAATAGTCGTGAAGCTGAAAGCTTGTAGTCTTTTGGTTTGTGACTCTTCATCGACTTCAAATATATATCAATCTTACCAAGAGATATACCCATCTTCATCGCAATAGCTCTTTTGGTTTTGCTGTTAAGAGAGTTCCTTCCAATTGATTTGGGATATGGTTTTGGACTCCATTACTGCTTTAAATGCTTTGCTATATGTGTTTTTCTGCGTCTACTTTTTTTTCGAAATATTATCTCTGGGTTTTTTATTTCATTCGACAATCTCTCTCTATGGAAATGCTTCCTCGGAACGAGTTGTGACATATTCAAAATTCTGTCTGTTTCGACAATGCAGTGTCTAATAGCCTGGAATTCACCCTGAACCAAATATATAAGTTCTAAACACGTCGTCCATGACGCCACGATTCGCATCTGCGACGATACAACACTCTATTAACATATACACATTACTCTTATAAAGTACAATTAATCTCCTGTAGTCTTAATAGTTTGCAAATAATATAACCTTTACACTTCTAACTTTTTCATTTAATACTTCGCTATTAAGGACATTAGTAAAATGACATCTTTCATTACGTTGTTGATGTACTGTAGTAGTATTAATGTATAGAATAAATCTCAATTGCATAATTAACATTTATTTTCGAGCCTATAATCGTATAATGTTAGTTAATACAGACGCGAGCTTACTGAAGTTCCAAATGCCTCTAACAAGTAGTTCTTGGCGCCTCTAACGCATTGGTACATGACCTCTCTTATTTAATTATCAACGTAAAGGCAGTATTGACGAACAAAAGATAGTAGAATTTGCATAAAATTCATTTCTCATAAACAGCCCCGAGAAATATAAACTTTATACTATCGAAACACAAAGATTCAGAAGAACAGTCTCGTGTTTTAAACTTTAAAGTTTCGGAAAACATAGCTTGTTTCAGTATTTCACAAACATTAATATATTCACATATTTACTTAAAGTTTGATGATTTTAACACCATAAGCCCACAAGCACAATTACTACTGCATTTTGAATAAATATTGAGCTTTTGGTATTTTGTATTAAAATATATTTCTTTCATATGATTTGAATACCAATTGTTGTATAATACAGATGCAAGGTATATTTAATACTTGGAACCACAGTTATATACATTTGTAGCTACCTATAACAGTTATTTTTTAAGACAATGTAGTTGAAAAACAAAGACAAGACTGTTTTTCCACGTGGCCCCATAAATGTACTATTTTGCTGAACAGCATTGAAAGAAAAAAAGCTTGAAACGTTAGGTTACCTCTCGTATAATACAGCATCAATGAATGCTCTTCCTTCCATATAACTTAATTTTGGGGGCAAAGGTGCCTGTTTCCTTCTTGTTAATCATTAATTGTTGAAGAGTAGTCTATTCAGGTACATGTGTATTTTACATTGATTATTTTAGTGTAGAATTTAGTAAAAAAATTCTTCTTTCACAGTGGATTTAGACAATCTATTCAATATTTTAAGCGTTTCAGGATCTAACCTGGCTTATTTCTTATCTTTCTGCAAGGCAATATATGGAGCACAAAATAACGTCAGAAAACTGAACTATTACGGCCAGAAGAACTCTATAAAAAATACTTTCACCAGAATACATATTTCCTTTTCAGAGTTTATATCATGGGTGCTCGAATAAATTCGTTAGTCAGTAAACTTTATACGAATTACAAAATGATAAGTACAAAACTTTGCTGCTTTCTTCAATACTGCTCCTCTCCATTCCCCATACATTAATCGCTGTTCCCCTGTCAGGAGTGTAACACCTACTGGCCAAAAGAGTTTGAAAAATTGAATATCATAATGCGAGAATGGATGCCTAAACCCATATAATTCAATAACCCGTGATTAATAGACACAATCCAATAAAACCAATATCTGAGTATTGTAGTGCTAGACAATTCTGACTAATCGTGGGTGAATTTTCTCCGAAGGAACTTACCCATATTTGCCTCCTAACTTTAGATCCAGGTTAATCATCATCTTTAGTTGATTGTCATATCGCTCGCACAATTCACCTCAGATCGAGCAAGGAAAAATCACCTTCTCAAAGATTTATTATTCTTTTAATGATGAACCTCATACTCTTCACACACTTTGTTAAGCAATACCTACACAAAGATGAAATCAACATCCAAATATGGGCAGAAGGGCAGAAAAATTAAGAGTCGGGAAAGGGACATGAAGAGCAGTTTTTCATAATTTAAAATGTAAGTGGTGTGGTATTGCACCACAGTAAAACTGGTACTAATTTTAACCACAATCGCATCAATCTTTAGTCGCCACTACAGGTTTGCAGCAAGAAGAATGTAAATTTCAACTACACCTTGCCAGTGACGATACTCAGTTAAATATTATAATTAATCTGTGTCTAATATTAGTCAGCTACAGTGGATAAGTCTTCGAAAAAAATTATTATCATTCTTACCGTAATGAAATATTACACCTATTAGATCTCAGTGTAACATGCTACGGCAGCTTAGTCGTTACACACCATTAGACTGGAATATCTCACCAGCTTGCTACTTGGTTTACAAAAGTGTAGGTACAATTTATCACAGAAAAACTGCCGTCATAAAAACCTCGAAGATTACAGATAAAACTCTTTAATGATGGTTTTTCATTTCACGAAAAAATGGGATATATCAATCTTCACTAATGCACTGGTACTATTTAACGAGTTCTGTTGATATCTCATACTTCACGTACAACTTCAAATAAACTTTGTTTCACAATTTTAGAACTTTTCGTAGAACAATTTTAATATTTTTACTCGTGTTTTAATGTCCAATTTTATGTTTCTTTATCGTACACTATAAATATGATGATTATTAAAGTAGCCTAAAAGGACCGTGTCCTATGTAAATTTCGCATAGCCGTTAGAACTTGGAGAGCAAAAAGTGAAAAAAACATACATTATCTTTTCAGCAATGATATTGTCTTAACAAAAGCTTAATAAAAAACATTAGATACATAGTGATATTGTGGAAGCATCCAAGATGAACTAAAGGCTGGTATTTTGTTCCTTCCATATAATAAAGGTACATGATCTCTTTTTATTAAACAATAAAATGCATACAAATATTCTGGAAACATTGAAAATGAACTAAAGGCGGATATATCTATGTTTGTTTAGACCAAAGCTACACAATGGGCTATTTGTACTCTGTCCACTGCAGGGAATCGAACCTAGGATTTTAGCGTTGTAAGTCCGTAAAATTATCGCTGACTCACCGGGGGATATGAACTAAAGGAGAAATAAAAATGTGTACAGATACTGTGAAAACATTCAATGCGAGCTAAGAAGAGACAGAAAATTTACAAATATATTTTAGAAACATCCGAGATGAAATAAACAAGAAACATTACATTTATACATATATACTAGAAAAATACAAAATGAACTGAACAGAAACATTATATGCACACATAGATACTGGAAACACCCAACCCGGACTAAACAAGAAACATATTTCTACATATATATACTAGAAAAATACAAAATGAACTGAACAGAAACATTATATGCACACATAGATACTGGAAAACACCCAACCCGGACTAAACAAGAAACATATTTCTACATATATATACTAGAAAAATACAAAATGAACTGAACAGAAACATTATATGTACACATACTGGAAAATACTCAACACAGACTAAACAAGAAACGTTATATTTATACTAGAAATAACCGACCTTATAACACAAAAATGTTGTATTTATTTAATTAGACACTCAACGAAACACAGGAGCGTTCACTAAAACACAAACCGAAACTGACAATACAAAGCATCCAGTTTCGGTTTAGGTCTTAGTGAACGCTTCTGAAGAAGTTATAAAGCGAAATGTTGATTGTCTAATTAAATAAAAAACAACATTTGGGTGTTATAAGGTTGTTTATTTTTAGTATTAATATGTCTTCTATACACCAGTATGCACTACAGAAATTAAATAAAGAAAGAAGCATTATATGTATACATGTATACTAGAAACATCCAAAATGAGCTAAACAGACAAATATTACATCTAGAAAGATAATCTAGATACATAAAATAATAAGTATAAGATGTATAAAAATATTCTGGAAGTTACTCAATATGAGCTAATGACAAAACGTTCATTGTGTACAGAAACTTTCAACGATGTATTTAATATTTGAGTCACCGAACAAAAATAGTATACAATGAAAAAATATATAACTTTTTCCTTAATTTTGTGTGAAAACTGGCTTTGAACATACAGTCATATGGTTCCTTAAAGTTATAATGATTTTAACCAACTTCTAGTTGTTACACACTCCTATATACATACATATTAAACATGTTCGGAATAACAACAGAAATTGAATGTGCATTGCTCAAATGAAAATGTAGAAAATATAATAACAAGGACAAATCAAATATTAGACAAAATCATTTTTATGCACCTACTACGTAAAAACCTTACTCAATTTGTTCAAGCAAATGTGACCTACTTTCCGGTACTAGTATCACAACGTTAATTATATATTTAAGAGGTTGAACTGATGAACTTAGAGAACACTGTCATCATGCTATCAGTGACAACACTGAAAAGCCTGTTTCTGACATCATAGTGACAACAACCACGGCCTTTTACTCTCTTCGTTCTTTTCTTAGACCAACCCCAAGAACCAATAGAAGTATAAACCTAAGTTTGATCCTTTTTCCTTAACACCAAATCTCCTAATAGCTCTAATGAAATTGTGTTTTATATAAGCATTGCATTTGTGTTCCTTTCATTTCATCTATATGTGTGTTCCTTTCATTTCATCTATATGTGTGTTCCTTTCTTTTCATCTATATTTGTGTTCCTTTCATTTCATCTATATTTGTGTTCCTTTCATTTCATCTATATGTGTGTTCCTTTCTTTTCATCTATATGTGTGTTCCTTTCTTTTCATCTATATTTGTGTTCCTTTCATTTCATCTATATTTGTGTTCCTTTCATTTCATCTATATTTGTGTTCCTTTCATTTCATCTATATTTATACATATATATATATATATGAGAAGATATTTTATAAGATTTTATTTCTATTTTTCAATTATTTATATATATTCACTATCATTGTCATAAGTATTTTTCTTTTAATGCTTTAAATTAATAATAATAAATTTTTATTTATAGCATTTCTATTGCATTTTTCTACGTTTTTTTCTTTCCTCCCATCGAAAAGTTTTTACCACATAGTATTGTTGTAGTTGTGTTTCGGTATATAATAACTTTTACTTATGTTTCGTTATGTCATAGCATATTATTATTGTTGTATACCTGTGTTTTGGTATATAATAGGACACGTTTTACTTATTGTTATATACAATTTTAACTTATGTTTCGATATGTCATAGCATACTATTATTGTTGTATACCTGTGTTTTGGTATATAATAGAACATTTTTTACTTATTGTTATATATAACTTTTTTTTCGGTTTCACGTTTCACGTTTCGGTATTCTTAGATAAAGAAATCAGTGGTACTTTCTGTTTAATGTTTGCTTATTATTATTAACTACCGTTATCATTTGGTTATTATTCTTTCCCGCGGTTATGCGTAGTTTTCAAGCAAAGCACATTTACCATGACCATGGAATCCATTATTACAGACACCAAAATTCTTCATTTATATTTGTTCCAAATATGTTCTTAGAAAATAAAGTCTGCATGCAACACGATTTTGGACTCGAATTCTTCAAACAGTCTTTATAAAATAAGGCTTGCCAAACTTATGTCTTGAGTGAAGACTTCACGTTTAATTATACCGGTGCACAGAGATTTTTATTCACAAGGGATTTGGGATTTCGATACATATAACTTTCCCTATTGTTGGCGAAGTTCCATACAGATCTTCTACAACAAAAGCGAAACCTCCACGTTCCAACAGATACCAGTTCTAATAACTTATGAGTGAAAGTCAAGAAGAATCTATAGCAATATGTCAGCCACGCTATACTTGCTATATCCACTACTGACGAGGTCTCCCGCTCGAGAAAGTATATCGACTTGGTGCGAACAAATCATTACTCCAACAGTAACTAATAAAATAAGTAACAAAGATAATCTATTATCAATCTTAAAGATCGTCATGACATCATAAGTATATTCTTGGATAAAGGTGTTGCACCAGTGTTCTGGTGGAAACACGCTGCATGACTGAAGATGATACCTCGTTATTGCAACTAGTTTATTTTGAAAATACCTTCTAAGCCTAACGATTTCAAGTATATAATCTAATCAAATGATAACTGTCCTTCTGAACTTTTCACAATTCTATACAATCTTATCCGACAGTGACGTATTTTTTACCTAAATACCAAATTTTAATAAACCTAACAAACCTAGTGAACCCATTGCTTCTATCGTTCAGGGTGATTTTCATATATTTTTTTTTTTTGTTTTCAGACATTTCATCCCATTCTTCAGCCTCTCTGATCTTTTATCAAGGAGTAGTCCAACATCTTTCATACGCTTAATACATTTTGATTTTGTAATAATATTGACACCTTATTCGTTACTAGCATTATTTACTTGGTATGCAGTCGTTCCACACAGTGAAGGATTTAATTCTCTGAAGATTTAGATTTGTATTGACAAAACTTAGATATGATCCATCTACTTTTATCTTTTAATATTATGAGTGTACAGTGAAGAAACATTTATCAATTTGTTAATATTCTTTCACATTTTTTATCGTTTCAAGTTTTAATAGCCTTGTATTCTGAAGGACTTACACATGAGACG
>NW_013665805.1:483831-505421 GCF_000517525.1 Limulus polyphemus | reverse complement strand
CTCGTGTAGCTTTGCGCGAAATTCAAAACAAACAAAAACAAACATGAGACGTTAAAATAAATAATCAGCACTGCCATCTATTTGTTAATAGTATTCATTTGCATTAACTACCTCTTAATGTGTACTCGAGTGACATCTTACGGGAGCGGTATGATATTACTTATTGTTGAAAGGCCGCTGTTTAATGTCATGTTTTCGGAGCTTTCTACACATTTAAAAATATGTAAACAAAATCTTTATTATCTACTCTCGAAATGCATAAGTTTGTTGAACTACACTTTAAGTTTTATTTTTATTACATTTAATTGTTCTTCATTAAAGAATTATACTTGAAAACGTCTCATGAGTTTCTTCTGAAAGTTTTTTTTTTTTTACTAAAATCGAATGAAAGATGGCGCTAGTTGGCGGAAAGCACTTTTGCAATGTTCTAGCAAAGCATACTCGTAGAACGTTAATTTTCATGTCAAAGGGAATGAAAAAAGAAATTGCAACACGGTGACAGAAAACCTATGAAAAATTCAGAACAGCATGAACCAAGTCTCGTGACAGCTGCAGTACCATATTCGTTGTCCCAAATTTGATTATTTACAAGTTTCCCAAATCCTGAGGCAGCAACTGGGATCAAAGAACAATCATACCCAAATATAAGACAAAAATAAAAGCAATAAGAATGAAAAAATAATGCCTTTCTGTATTGCAGTGCTGATGTGGATAGACCAGATAGTTATACAAAAACATGGCTAAGATTAAAGGAATGTATCTCGTTTATCAAGTAACATGTGGTCTTACACATTTAATGTTTTTTTTTTAAGTTTATAGTCCTTTGTAGCTAATAAAAGTATGTATAGATCAAGAAAAGGGAAAGATGGTTAGAAAAATAAAAATCATAAATCTTTCTACAGCCTCCTCAAAGGTTTATTGGAGAAAATACCTACCACCATTAAAAGCGTTCAAAAGAATATTAGAACTGAAAACTCGTCAACAGACAGCAATAATGGTAACACCTTTGGGATTCTACGAATTTCAAGAACATTATTTTTAAAATATTTTTATTGTAAAATAGATTTTTTATTAAACTATATAATGCTAATATATTTGTCTTTCTATGTAGAATTCAGGGAGGTGGGAATGTTATATTGAAACGAATTTTAATATGTAAATCCGGAATTAATGTGATAACCATAGCCAATATAAAGTAGCGGTGGAACGACATGTATCAGAACAACATTTTGACATTGTTTGACGTTACGTAGGTAGTGTGATGTCACCGACTATTGATCATTTTTGGTAAGAGTATGTAACATCCCTTTCTGACGCAAAATATTCATACACTCAGATCATAAAGGTGTTTGTTCAGATCGAGATTTAGAATTTGCAAGACGGAGATATCCCTGGTATTTAATTGCATTAGGAAACAAAGATAGATCAACTTGTGGCACCAGGACCATCCAGAAAGAGACTTGTAAAAAGTCGTACTCCAGCCGTCTTAAGGCCAGTGGCAAAAGCACATCCACGTGCCCCAGTTAACAAGTTACACGTACACACGTTGCTCCTACAAAATATCCTTTCTACTGTCTCCTGCTTCAAACAACTAGAGAACGAAATAGTTATTCACGCAATTCCACAGGAAGTCACACCGTTCAAGTTGCCAATGGATTTCTGTGCAATCGGTCCGTTGAAACGGACGATAATTTATTGAAAGCATTCAGGGAGAATTGGTGTGCTTTGGACATGGTCAACTTATTTTTGTTTTACGATCATGCATATTATCAAAGATCATTTGTGTAACAGCAAGCAACCGAGATAATCCATTAACAATTAGTGATAACTTGAAATAATAAAAGAGATCATACATAAACAATTAGAAACCACTTCCAAAATACGATGGGAGAAGTGAGTCCTGTTAAAGTATCATTCAATAAATTAAAAGCTTGCTGGTTTTATTAATAAGAAATATTGTACCACTATCATCTAACCATTATTTTGCAAATACAAATATGTGTATTTTTAATATAGGTACTAAATATATTTACTTTATTTTTAACATTATTAAAAGATTTAATTACGTCTAGTATCTAGTATTTACACACCTAATCTGCTAAAGTAGGTATTTTGTAACTAAAATTAAAGTATTTAATTTCATTATTATTTCTGACTTAAATTTATTTTCATCAATACCCATTTTCGAATATAATAGTATCGCTGCAACGTGCTTAGAATTTAACTTGATGTTTCATGTCATTACTACCTAAAATTCGGGGTTTGATTCCCCGCGGTAGACAGGATGCTTATAGCCCATATTTAGCTTTGCGCTAAAACAGCTGTTACATTCACAAATTTATAAAGGGAGTGAAGTTTTTCTCTCTTTTTTTCTAATTGACCCAGTTACTTGTTTAGTGCAGTGCGCAATTATTATATGTTATTTATAAGGTTTCACTCTTAATTTTGGAGATAACATAGTAAATACGTAGAACTGAAAACATCATCAAAATTATGTGTTTCTGCTTCATCGAAAAATACTGCTTTTAAAATCTTTTCAGGTCAGTGACTTATCTTCTCTTTAAAAAGCACTTCCATCTATTACCTTCTTAAATGGTTCTTAATCTTTCCAAGAAATATTAACTTTGATATAGGAAGACACATGCACAGACTATAACGATACCTTGGAGAACTTAAATAGGGATGGTAGGATGATGAAGGGATTACGTCCATCTTCACTCCACTCCCTTCCCATTGCAATGTAAGTTATGTTCTCATTTACTGCTTAAGCCTCAAATTTACGCTTTTAACATACAGCATCTAAACCTAATGAGGTCACATTTTAGTAAAAATGTACCATAAAAGAATACTTTTCTACGTAAATAACCATTTGTTTGTTTCCAGGGCAGTTTAAGCGGCAGCATGCTTCCAAAAACGCAAACATAGATTAACGTTAGCTTTAAACTAACTTCTCTATAAGATCGTCAATTGGTCGAAATTTTCAAGTAAGCAAGGCTCCATAAGCCACCAGAAATTATATGTCGAGAAATCTGCTTTAGTCTGAAGTATTAAGTCGATGAACAGACCGTACGAAATAACGTAACATTATGCAAAATATTTATCTTTGTGAATAAAAATCGTGATTCCAGCTCGTTAAGTATAGAAGTTTAGCTAAATATAAGTCTTTAAAAACTAAACATACGTGTACTTCTTTAAGAGCAGCTGTATTCAAAGTCAATCAACTAAAGCTAATGTCAGAACTGTTAGGTTCTCAATTTTTTACCGCTTATTACTGTGAAAATAAGATATGATTTTTCACAGAGAACCTATAGCTGACTCTACAGTACTGACGATAAATAAGTAAATGTCGATTACCCAGTCTGCAAGCTTCTCTACATGACTAAATTTAAGACTTGTCAGATAACGTTTAGGCTATAATTCTCAAGTTTTTGCTACACGTGTCATAGCTCTGTACCTCATCTCGAGGCTAATGTTTACACTATGTTTAAATCTGAAGTTTAGTGACTCTATACGAGAAAGAACCTTGCAGAGATTGGTGGATTTTCGAGAATATTATTAAATATAATTATGGATTCGAAGATAAAAGCGCCTCTTAATGGTCAATTAGCCGGTCCAGTTAAGTGGAAAGATACTGAAGGTCAGTAGATAGGCTTCCTGTCTAGACTATGGTTGAAGCAACTACTTCGAATTTAGTGATATAATCCCATTATTCATTATTAGAGGGTGGGCAGTTACTAGAAACGGAGTATGTACAGTCCTGTGTCAGCTAAAATAGGTTGTTCGCATTCGGTAGTGTAAGGCAGAATGATCGATATTAAGCTGTGTTTTCAAATCAAGTTAAAATTAAAATAATTATATTTTAACCAATATATTAAATGTTGTCATTGGCCATAAAAGTTCTAAAATTACAAATATAAAACCATTATGTTTTGTAGTTTAAATTCCGAACTTTATCAGAAAATGTTGTTATTTTACATTGAATTAAATCATCCATTAAAGAGCATAAGTGGCCTGAGAGAACTGAAAGCATACAACTGTTTTCTCTTTGTTTTTTTATAGAAAAAAAATAAAATTTGGATTTATCATTTGCATCCTCTATATGTCACCGAGATATTTCATTTAACCCTAGTATTATCGAAGGGATCCATATGATTGGTGTTTAAACACATTTTTCTAAGCTATTTATTCGCCAATTTACTTTTTGGTTGTAGAGTCTTTAATAATGTATGTGTCAAAAAAAAATGTAGACAAAATATCATTGAATAGTGCGATGAATCTCACTAAACAATGCTTATGTATTGCCTCCCAGTGCCACGGCTGTATGTCTGCGGACGACGCTAGGAACCAGGTTTCGATACCCGTGGTGAGCAGAGCACAGATAGCCCATTGTATAGCTTTGTGCTTAACCACAAACAAACAAATAAAACCCTTATGTATTTTTCATCGAAAATTTATTATTTTATCCAGTGTTTTTGGTCATTTCTTTACACTCGGTGTTGTAACAAGCAAAAAGTATAATTATTCAAAATGATGCAATATGT
Source organism: Limulus polyphemus (assembly GCF_000517525.1). NCBI lineage: Eukaryota > Metazoa > Arthropoda > Merostomata > Xiphosura > Limulidae > Limulus > Limulus polyphemus. The sequence continues at coordinate 500,880 of NW_013665805.1, read as the reverse complement.
AGATCCAACCGAATAGGGTAAAAACAAATCGAAACTTTGAGTTTTAATATCTTAAGAACAAAAAACTTCTCTCAGACGAGTGAGTTCTTGCTATGGCTGAGAAGTTTAGTCTTTAAAATAAGATGGCGACAAAACTTTTATACCTTCTTCAAGGAAACTTTTGTTTAAGGCTAAAAGACAAGTATTACTCATTCGAAAAGACGAAGAAGCATTCGACTTTAGATCGGTATTTTGTGGAACACCACATCACAATGAAGTTGATTATAATTTTTAACAAATCTCTCTTTACTGGTTATATATGGGTTTCCAATAAGAAGAATATAATACCATCTCAACCACATGTTTTGTGTGCCGTTACCGATCAGGCCTTTCAATGAATACCAAAGCTCATCAGGCCAGGGAAAAACGACAAAGGCTCGGTCTAAATGGCATTTATATCTATAGATAAATTATAAATGGGTGTTATAAATAGCATATAAAGCTAGTAAAGAAAGAATTGTTTACGATAATTATCAGTCTTGTTTTACTTCAATGTCATACGAAATATCCATCTATAGATTACACTTCGCCGGCATAAGACGCTATGTGGTACAGCAATTGACAACATTAGACTTTCTGGAGATTCTTTATTCGATCAGAGAATAAACTCATGTTGTTTGAGTTGATGTGAAATAAACCCAAAATACAAAATCGACGTACCAGAAACTTAGCATGGTCATTTTGTTTTAAAACAATTCATACAGGGGTGTTTGAATAATATCCGGTGAAGTCACACGGTACGAAACAACATGTTTTCCCAACCAAAATACTCACCAACATAACTTAATTTTTTTGTGTATTGAATTAAAAATCTCAATTAACTTATTGCTATCTTGAGTATATTTCCGTATTACAAAACAGTCATCTAAAAATATTTTCCAAAAGTTTTTACGTAAACTACAAAATACTCTTCAAAATAATTAAGTAGTATATTGAATAACCGTAATTCGAAAAATCCCATGGTGATATTAACATAAGTTGTATTGCTGTATCAGAAAATCCCATAGTGATATTAACATAAGCTGTATTGCTGTATCAGAAAATCCCATAGTGATATTAACATAAGTTGTATTGCTGTATCAGAAAATCCCATAGTGATATTAACATAAGCTGTATTGCTGTATCAGGAAATTTGATGAAAGATTTGTTTCTCATAAGCAAAAAATAACAAAAATTTTTAAGACTGTATCTGAACCTTTATTAAACCTGGGATGATTTAATTCTTTGTATTTATCTAGAAAACTTTCCTCACCTTTAAGTCTACAGCAGTGGTTCCCAACCTTTTCTCCACCAAAGACCCTTTTTATTATCACCCCCCCCCCCACGGACCCCATGTTTTTGAAAGATTCCGCCTACCCAACAAACTGTTTTTATTAACTAATAATTAACTCGTTCTCCCACTTTTCACTATCAAATAAAATACATATATAACTGAGTGTGCCATTTAAAAAAATCAGTATTAAAAACTTACTTGTTTAATGAGATGGTATTACCTACGCGGACCACCAGGGATCCGGGGACCCCAGGTTGGGATCCACTGGTCTATAGTCATGTTCAACACTGGGATTCAGAGCTACCACGTCTAAAAAAACAAAACTCTGATTTTCTTCTAATTTCTTTGGCAATTATCCAACATATTCAAAATCATCCCTAATAAGACTCGGAATATGATAAAAAAGTATTAACAATATGTCTAAAATGTCACTTAAATGTTCAGTAATTTTTTGATTTCCTCCTACAATCGGTCTTCCTGGAATATTAGGAGGTTTTCTAATATGCACGCATTCACTTCTTGCTTCCAACAATAATTTATTAATTTCTTTTGATTTACTGATCTCAGAAAGCACATATAAATACCCAATTTCTAATTACTTAAAATAAAATATTTTTCTTCTTTGTTAATATCACCTTAAATTCATCAACAAAATTCCTTAAATTTTCTTTTATGAAATTTATGCATCTCAACATACTTAAACTTCTCATTTTTTTTTGGTAAACCTTTGTATGACTTAAAAGTTCATAAACCATCTGATTAAAATAGTATTGAGTCATAATTACCCATATTTTATCTTTATCCGCTTTTTAAGATGTCAGATTAGAATTTCTAAGTTTATTGAACGAGTTAAATTATCCTTGCCTTGTTATTCAGTAACAAAATATAATTGATTTTTTTGACAAATTAACTGTAATTCCGGGTTTATTCCATCAACAGGATCAAAACCTGGTTTACCTTTTAATAGGGATTCATCTTTATTTGACACTTCATAAAAATATTCTTTAAGTCTTAATTTCCTATTGAATTCATATATATCTTCTGTCAGTGTGTATTTTATTAAATTTATTTATTGGAGTAAATATTATCCTTTTTTAATAATTGTATTTCATTTTCTTACAAATTATTTTCTGTTAAACTGACAAATTTAAAATCTTCTGATCCTGTTTATTTAAACGTTTTTTGGAACTCTATTATATTTTTCTGAAATCATAGGCCTTTCATATAATCTCTCTCTTCTTCTTCCATGCCTTATATGTTTTCCCTTTTTTAGGCATGTAATGTAAAACATAATAAAAGATCATTTTTCGAAAATATCATTTTTGGCGCCACTTTAAATATATAGAAGTAAGAGGGCAGAAGTAACGGGTTGTGTAAAGTCAGTAGGAATTGTTAAACCATGAAAACTGTTACTAAGACTTACAGAACAAACAGTAAAGTAAGTAAGATGTACGAAATTATATAATAAATAAATTTCATTTCTATAATAATAAGAAAAATTATAATCATAATAAAATTTTGATTTAAAAAGGAAAGTATATTGGATAAACTTTGACTAATTATATTTATTGTTGAGCATTTTTAATATATTTAGTTTATACATGGAGTGTACTATACGTTTATACATTTGGGGAAAAAAACACATTTAATTTAGATTATTTATGTTTAATTAAAAAAAAAAAAAACGTTACTTGATTGTTTTTGTTATAGATTCTCAGTAGAATTATATCCTGAAGAGTGAGTGAACTTTGAAGTCGCAAAACTGGTTGAAAAAATTAGTAAATGAGTGGAATAATAGTCTGATATTCTAATGTTTTGTAATATATGTGTGTGTGTGTATGTAACTGACATCTGATTAAATGCTGTTTGTAAACCTTTAGCAAAAAAAAAACGCCTATTGTTTAGGATTTAGTATTTATTATCATAAAGCTTTTTTCCTTATAATATAACTTTTTTACAAAATGCCAGTTTACTATTTTTTAAACGGAATACATAAGTTATTTCTTGGTTTCCACATTTCATGTACTTATCGTTCGTTGAGGTTTTTTTTTCCCAACGATTTCTACAGCACTTCGCCTTTTAGTGGCTTTTTCTGCTCCACTTGTCATGTAGTGTGAATTGTATTGATCACATAGTAAGTAAATTGCTGAAAATAATGTTAAACTGGACATCTTCCTTTTTTACACGCTTATACAGTATCATCACACTGTTGTTCAAGATCAATTCGTTATTTTGATTACGTTAATAAAATAAACACTTTAGAATATGTGTTAAATTGCCAATGTTTCAGATTTTTGAGTTTATAGAGAGCATTAGTGTAATTTCTTTTACAGTACGATAAATTCATGATACTTGGAAAATACATAGGATCAAAGAAAGTGCATAAAACACAATTAAAAAAACATAATAACGTAAAAGCTTTAGAGAAGTAAATCTTCAGGGATCAGGGAATAAATCGCAATAAATTTCCATACAAGTTTCAGGTTACAGCTACTTCATCTTAACTAAAAAAATTGTCTTGCAGGTTTTATTTAGCTGTTACTATACGATAAACTAAGTTAATTCACAGATGCGTTTACATAAATTCTGCCAGAAGCAACACTTTGTTTTCACCATTGTTTTTTTAATGGTTATTATCCATCATGTGCGTGTTTATTAATATTAATAATATAGATTCTTATTTTACATTAAGAAGGTTATAAGAATTACTAGTGGTTGTGACAAATAGGGGTGAAGAACAGTGGATGATTGAATGAAAAGAAACCTTGTAAACGCAGAGTCCTTTAAATTGTTGTTCTTGGATGGATAGAGAAGGATGACATGGCTAAAAATTAATGTCTGAATTGATGATGATCATATTTTCGAACTTCAAAGTTTGGAGTTCTTCCCAGAATGGGAATCTTAATTATGTGACCATTAACGATTAACTTTGATTTTCGATCAGTTAAGCCTTACTTGCATGTAAACAGTATACAATGTAAGTTCTTACATAATTCAAACTTTTTTGACAACTTCAAAATAAGTAAAAACTAAACCATCATAGTTTAATTATTCTTTCTAATAGGTGTACAATATGCTCAAAGTCTACATCTAATCATCTGTAGATCACTCTATGCATTTATCATATTAATTACCACTACTATTTCCAAGAACAGAGTTTGTTCAAGTCGAACTCCCTTTTTTATACTTCTTACATATTACATGGTATTTATTGTAGATGGAATAATCCAATAAAAAGCAAGGAAGAGCGAACTAAAAGAATAGCACTTTTTCCAGTTAGAAGAAAGGGAACCGAAGAACAATTGCCAAAAGCCGCCTTATTTATAAGCCATGCAAAAAGACGCCGCTTGAGACTTGAATTTCTCGTAGCTTGAAGACGAAATTCAATCCTCTCACAGCGCATTGGTTCGAATAAGAATTTCTTGACCAATTACTCACCAGTATCTGAGAAGCACCTGAAGCTAAATGAACCGGAATAAATGATAGTCATTGTTCGTTAATAGGCTCATTCCAAGCACTGTGGTTAAAGAATGGCAGACATAAACTTTTTTGTGAAACTTGCATTTCTTCGTAACAGTCACTGGGGAATTCCAAAAGTTTCACCAGCAGAGTTTTGTTAGTTCGCTAGAATGCCTTTGGCAGAATGTGTATTATCTGATTCTATCCTGCTTATATTGTAGATAGGCAAATATAAGAGCAGGTGGGTGGTAATGAACGGGCAGACAAATAGATGAACGGATGAAAAAGTAGAAAAATATACAGATCGGTAAATGGATATATAGATAAATGGATAAGTGCACTGATGGATAAATGAAAGACTTTCGATAAATTCCTAGTTCCATGGCGTGGTACACTGCTAGACATATAAACAGATAGAATTATATAATTAATGAACAATTTAGCTGTTCACCTTGTAGGGTCCAGGCAGTATCCACTAAAATACCCCATACTGTACTTTAACAATAATTACTTTATATAGCCAAGATCCACACATTGATCTATAAACGTTTATGTATTCTTCCAGATTTTACACTGTGATCAATAAAAGTGTATGTATTCTTCCAGATTTCAAACAACAACCAATAAACGTTTATGTATTCTTCCAGGCTTTACACAGTAACAAACAAAGTGGTATATAACATGTATAATTAACCTCTCCAAGTTTCTTTAAAGACTCCTTTGAAAGATGACATTGAAACACTGAGAATCACACACGTCATCCTAGAGATGAAGAGAGTCGATGGATCAAAATCTTATTGTCGCGTGCAAGAATTATGGTAATCCAAGCAGTTGCCGTGCACGTGAAAGTTATCTTTATACGTCATTTTGTTAGTTTGTCTGTGTATGTGTGTGTGTGCTTTGATCTCAAAAGGGGTCGTGTAACTTTCCAGATCATTATGTCCGGGTTCAAAGACAGGAGGAAAGGGAGGGAGACTGTGAAAAAGAACGGATGTAGAGAGAGTGGTTTGGAACGTGGCCATTAGTTTAACTTTATTTAAGAAAGCTAATATCTAATGGATACTAACAACTCTTGTTTGTTTGTTTTTTGTCAAAGTACATTAAAACTCGTTTCTCTTTTTTTAGGTGATTAAAGTTATAAACTTCTTAACTGTATGTTTTAAAAGAAAACTTGAAAATAAAGATTAGTAAAACATTATATAAGACAATTCCTCACATCAGTTTTACCGATTTCCTGACAAATGGAAGTTCATATAAGGAGTTAAATAGTATCTATTTATAGTACAAAAAGCCATAAGTAGACAAAGTGTGCAACATATTATATTCGATAAACAAAATAAAGGTAATATGAACGTTAAATTTCGAATTCGTTACACTGTTAGGCTCGTGCATTTATAAATGCTCATCTTGTTAATCGAAAATCCAATTGATAACATGGCCAGGTGGATAAGGCGCTCGACTCGCAATCTGAGGATCGCGGGTTCGAATCCCCGTCACATCAAACGTCCTCGCCCTTTCAGCCGTGGGGGTGTTATAATGTGAAGGTCAATCCCACTATTCGTTGGTAAAAGAGTAGCCCAAGAGTTAGCGGTGGGTGGTGATGACTATCCGCGTTCCCTCTAGTCTTACACTGCTAAATTAGGGACGGCTAGCGCAGATAGCCCTCGTGTAGCTTTGCGCGAAATTCAAAAACAAACAAACCAACTGACAATTTATTCATTTTTTTAACTGTATAGCTTCGAATGTCTTTCTTTAACTCAAAAATCCATGGTGGATTGGCGGTAAGTTTGCAAACTTAAAACGGGGTTCAAGTCCTCACGGCGAACAGAACACAGATAGCCTGTTGTGTGACTTTGCGCTAAAACAAACAAGCTGACTGACTAACTAACTTATAAAATTTTTACAGTTAAATTTAAGTGAACTTACCTTCTGGTTGAATTATAAACCACCGAATTTGAATCTACAAAACAGTAGACTCGTGGAGAAGTTGAACTGAGTTCATTAAATAAAGACTAAGAGCGGAAAAGTACGAAATTTGTTTCTTAGTCTGTCCACTTGAATGGGATACACAGCCAGATCGGAGACCCCTATGGTTCAAAATGACAAAACTATTAACAGAAATCATTATGTATGCTTATCCTTAATGAGAAAATACTTTCACCAAACTGGCTTTTGTAAACATTATATACGAGTAAACGTCTGACATTTTGGAAGTCCAGTTACACAAAAGCTTGATTTTTTGTATATCTTCAACTAAGAAGGTCTCTTAATAAATCATTGCTATGTTTATTAAAAAGTGTTAAAACGTAACTTAGCATTAATATAATCGAATCTCTGATATCTACTGCGTTTATACGATTTGTTATTAAACAGACACAGCCAATAAAAAATGTCAGTCTTTGTGTAATCAGTCGTTGCAGCAGCCATGAAATAAATCGTCCATCAACAAAATAGCTGCAAATAAAAGTAAAATACAAATAAAAAGTATCGTCAGTTGGGAAAAATAAACCTCAAAACTTGAGGGATGATAGAGCGGCTGGACATTAAAGATGAAACACTTATCGTGCTTGAAAGTAAAGGTATTATTACAAGAAAAGTTGATACTGGCAATAAAATAAAATAAAAACGTTAGGTTAAAAAAACAAGTAAGTACGGTCTTTCTAGGAGGTTGTAAAAGATTATTGTTCAATATTTTGTTTATGAGCAGTCTGTCCTCATATGTTCGAAATCTCAATGCTAGCCTTCGGAATTTTGATACTGGACAAACTTTTACATCAGAAGTCCAGGGAAGTAATAGCTTTGTTTAATATACAGCTGCTTCCTCTATCAATCAGCTTATGGAAAAGCTTATCTTGTAGACCTACATCTGAAGAAACCAAGCTGGTAAAATAATCCAATGTTTTCCAAACTATGGGACGCGCCCCCTAGATGGTGGGGCTTATGGCGGGAGATCCCAAAAATAACGACGGAAGAAACACAAGAGTTGGAAACAACGATAATCTAACAAAACTATCAATTCGCTCTCAAACCTTTTTTTTTTCTTTGGCTCTCGCACTTACCCACTTTTTCCAAGGAATTTTTCATTTTAAGAAAATTATCAAAAACAGGTGAAGAAAATGTTGCTTTTGCTGTTATCACTTGCGAAAATTATTTTAATGTGAAGGTGAAACTTTGCTAAGTCAAAGGGCACCGCTATTTAAAGTTTGCAAAACACTAAAATAATCAACAATTAAAGAACTCCTTGGTTAGGTTTCCTAATATTTCAGAATTAAGAAGACCGTTTCAAACAGTCCTGTTAATTAATATTTTGAGAAAACGTCAACAAGCGTAAATTATTCACAAGTATATGGTTTTCGCCTGAAAACAACTTTTTCTTGTACCTTATGATATAGTTATAAGTAAATTCTTGGAGAATCTTCAATCGTATATTATTTCATGCTATACATTTATACAATTTGCAAGTGAAAGAAATGTCTTAAACTCGAAGAATAAATTACTTTATATTATGGTGTCAGCTTTTAGTTTCAAATTATTCCACAAAACACTTTTCATGTATTTTGTTTGCCTGTTTGGAATTTCGCGCAAAGCCACACGAGGGATATCTGTGCTAGCCGTCCGTAATTTAGCAGTGTAAGACTAGAAGGAAGGCACCTAGTCATCACCACCCACCGCCAACTTTTGGGCTACTCTTTTACCAACGAATAGTGAGATTGATCTTCATATTATAACGCGCTCACGGCTGAAAGGGCGAGCATGTTTGGTGGGACGGGGATTCGAACCCGCGATCCGCAGAGTGCGAATCGAGCGCCCTAACCACCTGGCCATGCCGGGCCTTCGTGTATTTAATTATTACATATATATGCTACAGATTTTTCTTCCAATGTCACCAAAGGTAAAGTTGAAAGGAGAATCTCTGATGTAGATGCCTAAAGTTTTCTTTGATTGGCCGTACAAGTTGATGACGATTAAAATGAGGATTTTTCGCTTCGCAGCTGTGTAAAGAAAAAAAAAGACAGTTGCTACTTAGCTACATAACTTTAGTAAACAATCCAATAACTACAAATCTTCGTAACTATGCTATATAAATAGAGTGCATTTCAACAAACGCCGGCATGTGTTGTGTAGCCACTTCTGTACACAACATGAGCTTTCAACGTTACGAGGCTTAACTGTTAGGTTGCCTTGGAAATCCACTCACATCCACGTTTTGCTATCTGTTAGAGATTTGCATTTCTCAATTACAATCTCGGACTACATAATAAATAGCAACAAATATGGAGACAGAACTTGGGTGTTGTAGACAAACGACTTTTGAATGCAGATTTACAAAGCTTTCCATCCATGCTCTAGTGAGAAAATAAATTCTTTCCTCACATTTGACATCATATTCTATCGAGGTAAGAATTGAGATGAGCATTTAGACATACATTAATGTCACATGAATAGTGTTTTATAGATACCCGTAGATACTCAGGGATAATCAACAAGCATCTCAAACAGTTTCCATTTCCATTAAAACGAGTAGTTGTTTGCGTTGAAGGCTAGCAGTAAGAATTTATTTTGACGTTGACTTTATATTGAAAAAGAGAACCGGAAAGCTAAAGTAACGCTAAACCAGCTCTGAGAAGGGTCATTAAAGCTGCTCGATAATAGATTCGCTTTTCTTACAGTGATAAACTGTACTCGTACATAAAAGGGTAAGACGATGAAAGTCATCAGTGTTAATGTCGAGAATTCAGCTATAGTGATTATGATTACTATATTTTCGATTTAAGTCGAAAATAGCTGCTCTGTATATATCTTCCTTTTTAAACCTGGTCCCTAATGTGCTTCTCAAGGCAACACAGTAGGAATAAGATTAATTTACGAATATTTTTGTTGAGTGATCTTTCCAGTTTTCTTCGTATGAAATGTATTTATTAACTAACTAGCGGATATCCATGAGGACTGACGTCATTAATAAGCGTACTAATTTTATGTTTCGTTTTACAAAAATTACAAGGAAGAAATTGTAAGTAAGGTTTTCAATCTTAGGACATATATCTCTTTAGGGCGCAGGTTGGCCCTTTGGTAGAGCTGTCTAGTCGGGTTCGGATCCATGGGATACCGGAAACTATTCCCCGTACATTAAGTGAGGATTGTGCGAGTAACAGTCATCAAACTTATCACCTTCGCGTGGATGGTGGGTAGTAGGATGCAGCTAACTGACTGCCTTCCCTTAAGGACGGAGTCAGATAACTACTAAGGCTATCCGACACAAATATATTTTATCTTGCTTATCACCATGTATGTATGTTGAAATATTTAGTAGTGAAAATATATTTTGAATGTTTATGCAACACATATTTTTAGATGTTTTTTTTATTAGTTTAATTTAGACGTCTAAAAGACTAAATTCAACAGAACATCACAAAATGTTACTAACGTTAATAACTGCGCGTGGCTACTTAGAAACATCATTCAAGTACTTCAAAATGTGACTTATTGTATGACTCCCCTAAAAAACTAAGTATATATATATATATATATATAGTATGTTTATTTGATTCGAATATCCGCACAAAACTAACCAAGACTTATCTACGCTGGCAGTTCCTGAATTCAATCTATCAATGTAAATTCATCTGTTATTAAATTCCTCATATCAATTGACCTATGAGCCTTATTATATAGCGTTACATATCAGAATAAAACTACCCAAAGCTGTCAGTTCTTTCTTTGATATACGTAGTTGATATTCCGTATTTTCGACCTGAAATTTTCCTTATGCGACACATTGTTTAAACCGCCAAGTCATCATCCCATAAGATTCAGACACAACCATCCCTAACTTAGAACTGTTGATTAGATAGAGGACAACCAGTCAGGAGCACACGCTGCCTACATGGCTACTCTTAACTGAGTAGCGAATTGACTGTCACTTTTATGACGCGCCCATAGCTGAAAATGCATATAATTTTCAGATACATATCGTGAACTTGAACCTTCCGATAAGTAGACCGACAGAGTAATCACTAGGTCACGCCCAACCAGGTGTTTTTGTATCTATTGTTACGTTGTAGAAGGCAAGTTAATATCACGAAACACTGTTCTGTGTCTAATTCTCATTAACTTCGTATCTCCTTCTTACAGGCACCGGGGACCACTATTTTTCTCTCGGAATCTTATTCAGTGACGTGTTATTGTACTTGTGACCACTTACACGTAATTCTCGAATTTATTTACTTTACTAGTTTGATAAACGTAATGGTATTACTCGTTATCAGTGCATTAAGGAGTACTTTAATTAACCGCCAGTATTTAGTAGATCACTTCAGACTACAAAGCTTGTAACTCGCATTCTTTATATCCTCCAGTTGTTGATTGTTTTAACCTTTCTCTTCTGCGTATGTATAACTAACATGAAATCTGTTTTACTCTAGACTTTATATTGCCATTCTTTGTTTAATTAATCTTAGTTGGGAGTGCTCAGTCTCAAGTTTGTTTTCAAGACTTTGTTGTATTTATATGTCAGCGAATAGTCTAAATGTTAACAAAACAATGATGTTTGAAAGTTTCACAGCGTCAAAGTAGTTTGATAATTACACTGTCATTTACAGTCTATTGTAACTATCCAGATCATCCATTACAAGGGAAACTTGTCCAAAACTTCTTTTCGAAAACTGGCAACTTAAAAGGATCATGAATGAGCTAAAACATAAGGAAAAAAAGTCATCCATAGAATACAAAGTTAACGGTACGGTGTTTGCACACAACCTAGTGTATTTTCATTATTCGGCTCGTTAATGAGCTAATTACACGAATAACGATTCTGCTATTTTCACTAGAGGTCGTTCTTTAGATGCATTCATGATCTCCTTCATTGCGAAAGTCACATGAGTACTAAAGTGGTTTTCTCAACAGGCTTTGTTATGTTCTCAATGTGTTCGAACAGTGTGTAAAGGATGGTCTTTACTTTTTTTACATTTCTTTGTTATTTTCTACCACATCGCATAGATATAAAAACCTCTTTTATCTTGAAATACAATAGTTTCTAACATTAAATTATTCACGTTATCAGTAGGTATAACTAACATTCTAAACAATATAAGAAAGGAGTAGTATTATATTATCCTTACTTCTAAAGCTCAGTAAATGGTGCTTTAAATATACAGGATGATCTATAAGACAAGGGTTACCTAACTGAGAACCTCGGGAAAGTGTCAAGGGGGGTCAGTGCAAATACGCAAAGCACACAATACTGTTAAGATACTCAGAACCTATACATTCATTGGGTGGGGAGCCTCCGCCAGGATGCGGAATGTTTTAGATGCTAAGAAAGGTTGGGAAACCCTGTTATAAGGACCAAGAGATTTTTGTGATACAAAGACGAAACATAAATGTAGGGCAACTATCTCATGCTCTGCTCCACTTGATATCCCGGAACAGTATGCAAATATGTTTTCATATTCATTTGTTTCAGAATAATGTATAAGTATACTTGAACAGTACATGGGCAAATTACACAGATGGTGAAAGGATTACAAGTTTTGCTGCTACAAAGTAAATTATATTTATCCCGAAAAACTTCAAGTGCGAACAACTACCTTTTGGACTACCTTGTATATCAGACCACCAGAAAATAATTGTAAGTTTTTCAACTGAAAATCATAAATGTTAAGATTTTTTTAAATATGTTTAGAATGATAGTCTAATTATAATAATAAAAAATGAATTATATACTTTTGAAGACTGGAAAAGGTTAAAACAAACTGCTTAAACAACTAAAGAACAAAAGAAGGAACTTGTGGTAATTGTAGTACTTAATTTGTATGAAATATTCAATAACTGCAACAATGATCAGAGTAACTCCATTATCAAACTAACAGTGGTTACTAAGAAATAATGATCATTGTAACTCCATTATCAAACTAACAGTGGTTACTAAGAAATAATGATCATTGTAACTCCATTATTAAACTAACAGTGGTTACTAAGAAATAACGACCACAGTAACTCCATATTTAAATTAACAGTGGTTACTAAGAAATAATAATCACAGTAATTCCATTATTAAACTAACAGTGGTTACTAAGAAATAATGATCATTGTAACTCCATATTTAAACTAACAGTGGTTACTAAGAAGTAATGATCATTGTAACTCCATATTTAAACTAACAGTGGTTACTAAGAAGTAATGATCACAGTAACTCCATTATTAAACTAACAGTGGTTACTAAGAAATAATGATCACAGTAACTCCATTATTAAACTAACAGTGGTTACTAAGAAATAACGATCACAGTAACTCCATATTTAAATTAACAGTGGTTACTAAGAAATAATGATCACAGTAACTCCATTATTAAACTAACAGTGGTTACTAAGAAATAATGATCACAGTAACTCCATATTTAAATTAACAGTGGTTACTAAGAAATAATAATCACAGTAACTCCATATTTAAATGAACAGTGGTTACAAAGAAATAATGATCACAGTAACACCATTATTAAACTAACAGTGGTTACTAAGAAATAATGATCACAGTAACTCCATATTTAAATTAACAGTGGTTACTAAGAAATAATGATCACAGTAACTCCATATTTAAATTAACAGTGGTTACTAAGAAATAATGATCACAGTAACTCCGTATTTAAACTAACAGTGGTTAGTAAGAAGTAATGATCACAGTAACTCCATTATTAAACTAACAGTGGTTACTAAGAAATAACGATCATAGTAACTCCATTATCAAAGTAACAGTGGTTACTAAGAAATAATGATCACAGTAACTCCATTATGAAACTAACAGTGGTTACTAAGAAATAATGATCACAGTAACTCCATTATTAAACTAACAGTGGTTACTAAGAAATAATGATCACAGTAACTCCATATTTAAATTAACAGTGGTTACTAAGAAATAATGATCACAGTAACTCCATATTTAAATTAACAGTGGTTACTAAGAAATAATGATCACAGTAACTCCATTATTAAACTAACAGTGGTTACTAAGAAATAATAATCACAGTAACTCCATATTTAAACTAACAGTGGTTACTAAGAAGTAATGATCACAGTAACTCCATTATTAAACTAACAGTGGTTACTAAGAAATAACGATCACAGTAACTCCATTATCAAACTAACAGTGGTTACTAAGAAATAATGATCACAGTAACTCCATTATTAAATTAACAGTGGTTACTAAGAAATAACGATCACAGTAACTCCATTATCAAACTAACAGTGGTTACTAAGAAATAATGATCACAGTAACTCCATTATTAAATTAACAGTGGTTACTAAGAAATAGTGATCATAGTAACGGTTAACAAGAAATAACGATCACAGTAACTCCATAATTAAACCGACAGATACTAAGAAATAACGATCACCGTCATTCCATATTTAAACAGACAGTGTATACTAAAAAATAATTATCACAGTACTCTGCTAACTTGTACTCCTGGATAAAATATTGATTGGCTCTGTTAGCCAAAGGTTCTGGATTGAAGCCCCAGTCCAGGAGTTTCTTTTCACTTCTTGGCTTTTTCGCTTACAATAACCATTTTTAGAAAGTGTACCTTCATTAATTCAAATTTTAAAATATACTAACTTCATTTTCTTAAACTTCTTCCACAATGTTTTGACAAAACGACTCGAAATTTTTCCAAAAAGCCTTTGAACCTCCTCAAACACAGAACAAACATCTTAAAAATATTTTTGAAAGACTCGTGAAAGAGCCCCAAAATAATTAGGATCAAGGAGGCATTGTGTGCTCTCAAGTTTGCCGGAACCGATTTACTTCTAAATGTGTATTAACACTGAAGGAGCTGTTCAAAACAATAAACTAAATTCAGATTTTTAAATTCAAATAAAAAATTCCCATATGTAAACCAGAACTGGATTCAGAGTTTTTGCAAAAACAAATAAAAATAACATAGACATATAAAACATCGTTCGAAGTAAACATCTACATTTAGGTGTCTCATGTTAGGATCTCCAAATTGAAGATCGAAGGAGTTTTGGGGCTACCACAGTTGTTAAAACTGATTTAAGTTAACATTAGCAAAGTAATGTTATTGATCGTTCGAAATAAGGAGAGAAATGTTTTTTGCTTGTTTGTTTGTTTAGAGCACAGCCTTATTGAGCTATAGGCTATGTCCACTGCGGGGAATCGAGCCTGGATTTCAGCGTTGTAAGCTTATAAACTTACTGCTGACTCACCGAGGGATATGTTTTTTGCACATTCGTCCGTTCCAATTAATGTTCACAATTAATATACTGGTTGGATTGTTTTAGCGCTTTGCACTTAACAAAGAAATATATCGTAACAGCGATTACTTCTTTATCATAAAAGGAAACCTAAGCCTAATATGTAAATATTTTGTAATGTCTGATATCAGCATGTGATCGTGAGGGTTTCTAGCTGTTTCTTTCGTTCTTTTTTTTCTATGTATGTTCACTGCTTTCTTGTGGGAATTGAACAAAATTTCTCATTAAAGAAAGATGTTTCTCTAAGTTTGTTTATTCTCATATAAAATAAATCATGTTTTAAAAGACCAACCTTACAAAATATAGATCAGTTCATTTCATTCTTTTTATTGTAAAGTTCACTCAATATTACGTGTATTGACCAGTTAAGAGTATAAGTTTTAATGGTGTCGATACAAATATAGAATCTTCAGGACGTTACATAATCAGTATTTTTACATTCCTTAAAAAGACGAAAGAAGAAATGATATTGGTTTGGAAGATTTTCATAAAAATTGGTTTTTGATAAAGACTATCGATATTTCTTTATGCGCAAAATTTTTAAATTCGCAGAAGGCTTAATAGCAGAAGCAACTTTCAAAAGGTAGCAGGAATAAGTCAGAAGTACGAAAGTTTTGGTCTATTTTTTAAACAAACGAAACACGACCAGATACAGACAAAAACTCCAATGCAATTTTCTCTCGATATTACTCAATTCTGGTTTAGTTGATGGAAATGTATTAAACTTTTAGTTAAACGATACAATAAAGCAGTATTGACAAATCAAAGAAAACTTTTTTTGGTAAAAATTAATAATTGATAATTTTTGTTTGTTCATGAACAAGGATGTAACGACTTCAATGAAAGGTACTTTCTGAAGGAAATATGAACAGCAACAAACAAAACTCGAACAACATGCAACCCAGCAATATGGGAATTGCTATAAAGAAGTAGTAATATTTGCCAAAAGAAGTCGAACGAGTAATCTGAGCAAACCTAAAGAAAATGTACCATATTTCCATTATGAATTATTCTTCTAATATGTGTCTTTTAAGCCACGCAATACTCAGATTTTTCTACTCTCTACCTCAGTGTTATCCCGTTACAATTCCTGGTATACTCATCTGCTAGAAACACACATATATTTAGGTTATTTGTATGTGCAGAGCTACAATTGGCAGCAGAGTCCAGCATACAAAATTAATTTCCCCCTCTCCCGCCGATATGAGAATTTCATTCCCACCACAAGCTCCATACGTTTGTTTAACTATAAACATTACTGGAAAATCTTTGAAGTAAGGTAAAATTCCTCATCACTCTTGATGAACCTGTTCATCAGATTTCGAATGCCAGATGTTTATTTTATTACGATCTCATACAGAAGGTTACAACTGGTATCAACTACATGAAATTCCACCAGAATGTACCATTTTACTTATATTTTTCAAAATAGAGGAATATGCCCCCCAGCCCCCTAGGAAGGCTTCGTGCCTTTGACTCTTGCATCTGCGGTTTCGCCACACGAATATCGGATATATATATCCTTCTTTAGCCCCCAGTGGCACAGCGGTATGTCTGCTGACTTACAACACTAGAATACGGGTTTCGATACCCATGGTGGGCAGAGCATAGATAGCCCATTGTGTAGCTTGTGCTTAATTACAAAGAAAGAAACAAACAAACATATTCTTTGCCATCTCTCTAGATTGGTAGATCTATTTACATACACAGCGTGGTCACAAGTAAATAGACACCACCTTTTCAGAAAAAATGAAAGTTTTCAGTCATATTCACATTAATTGATATATATTTATAATATAATTAATATCTAGTAGATCTTCCTTTCGCTTTATGGCATCGTGAGAATCATCTCGTCAATTTTAGATTGTGGGATTTTTCGCCCACTCTTGCTTCAAAACTTGGAGTAGATCGCTCTTCGAAGTTGGTTTTTGGTTGTTTCTTGACTTGCCGGTCGAGTATGGCCCAGAGGTTTTCGATGAGGTTCATGTCAGGAGATTGGCTTCGGCCAGG
>NW_013665805.1:474976-482971 GCF_000517525.1 Limulus polyphemus | reverse complement strand
AATTAGTTAGCATAAATCAGTTAAATGACGAAAAATTAGGTGTCTGTTTACTTGTGACCACTCAGTGTACATTAAATATAGAGAAACATTTATTATTAATACTAAACTGTTTAAAATATTATTTATAGTACGCCAACTCATATTTTATTGGTTTTACGGGGATTATCATTACAAATTATGATTTTTCAAGTGATTTTTACTGTCAAAACATTGATTTAATTAAACTTACGCGTTTGAGCTTTTTATATAAATTAATATACAGAAGTTGAGTACGTTATATTAAGATTATTTTGGAGCCTCACCACCTCGCCACGTTTGATCATGCACCATCTGACGACCGTGCAGCGTAGTTTTCATTGAAAAATATTTTGTTGTAAGATTATCATGTCTAAACCACAGTACTCCGCCATACAAGCTTTCCTAGATCCACCCAGTTTGAAAGAATGGCTGTTTCTCAGCACCCGTTTTAACAGTCAAATAAAATAGACATTAATAGGCGCTGCATCCGGCGACTTGACCGGTACATCTTGATGCGGAATAATATGAATACCTGTTTCATTTTCAAGGTGTTTGACGTATGCGACGATTGAATAGGATATATATATATATACAGTGCCTTGCAAAAGTATTCATACCTACCAATAATGTCAGATTTCGATGAAATACAAATAAAGTAAAGAATTTTTAATGAACTTGTTTGTATCCAAAACTCTAATGATCTGTTATGTGTGAATGAGGTTGAATGTCAGCAAAACCTGCAAAGAAAATATAAGTTGAAATTTGCTGATTGGATAACTATTCAGACCCCTACATCAGTACTTAGTGGAAACACCTTTGGCAGCAATTACTGCTGTGAGTCCTTTTGGATAGGTCTCTACCAGCTTTGCATAATGGGATGGTGTAATTTGTGCCCATTTTGCCTGGGAAAATTGCTCCAATTCTGAGAAGATGTTAGAAGATCGTTCAATGATTTCAAACTTCAAGTCTCGCCATAAAGTTTCTATTGGATCCGAATCAAGACTTTGACTGAGCCACTCCAGGACATTCACTTTCTGCTTTTGAAACTACTTCAGTGTGGCTTTAGCCTTGTGCTTCGGGTCATTGTCCTACCGAAATGTGAATTTTCGACCCAGTTTTAGATTCTTAGCTGATTCAAGCAGGTTTTCCTCTAGGATTCGCCTGTACTTTGCACCATCCATCTTCCCCTCAATCCTGACAAACTTTCTAGTCCCTACTGATGGGAAACATCCCCATAACATGATGCTGCCACCACCATGCTTGACAGTTGAGATGGTGTTGACTGGGTCATGTGCTGTGTTGGGCTTGGGTCAGACGTAACGCTTTGAATTTAGACAAAAAGCTCAATTTTTGTCTCATTTGACCACAAACCCGTCTGCCACATGTCTGCAGTATCATTTACATGATTTGTCGCAAACTACATACGAGATTTAAAAATCATTCTTTTTCAGTAATGGTTTCTTTCTTGCCAGTCGCCCATACAGGCCAGCTTTGTGTACGGACTGGGATGTTGCCGATGTATAAATACTGACTCCCATCTCAGACATGGAACTTTACAGATCTTTCAAATTCACTATTGTCTTCACACTGGTAACCCTGACCAGTTTCCTGCTTCCCGGGCTGCTTAGTTTGGAAGGATGGCCTGATCTCTTTCTTAATGATGGACTTCACTGTTCTACTAAAGGGATAATAACCGATTTTGAAATTTCCTTGTAACCTCCTCCTGATCTGTGCTTTTCTACAACTTTTCCTTGACTTGTTCGGAAAGCTCCTTGGTTTCATGGTTGATTTGTCGTATCGCTATGTGAATTGTGACTTGAAGTCAAGTTAAACTACTTTGATTACACACATACAAGGACCATTACATTAATTTTGTGACCTTTCAAACTAATCTTTTGCACTTGAACTCATTTAGGGTTGCCATAGCAGAAGGGTTGAATACTTATACAATTGATAATATTCTAATTTTCTTTGAAAATCTAAGTTACTTACATAATATCAGCATTTTTTTAACTTTCTCAGTTTAGAGTAGATTGTATAGATTCTAAATATAAAGTCCCATTTGAAAGTTTGGTGATTGCAAACTCAGACAGCAACAGAATTTGAAAACTTTGCAGGGGTGAATACTTTTGCAAGGTACTATAACTGAAAGACTTATCTTGGTGAACTCATAGCTTGTTGGCCTCTTTACCAGACAGAGATCCTTCTTCATAATTTTACGGACTGTTGCCTTGCGTATTTGAGTAGATTTTGCCAATGACTTTTGCGTTCGTGGAGTATCTATCACCTGTTAAATGACGCTGCACTTTGTTTACCACGACTGGGGTAAGATTTCTTGCAGGTTTCTTTATGAATAGTCCTGATTCCTTAAATTCATCCATATTCCTTTTTTATCTAATATTATTAAGTGTAAGGGGTGTCACTCAAACCTTTGTATTTCTGATTTATTTGTCTGATTATAACTGTAGCATCCATTCATAATGTGTACTTAACGAACATTTACTGGATTTTTCTCTACTGTACTTTTGTCTTTGAGTTATTATAAGACACACTTCACAATGTAACCATTCGTCTTTACTGTGTGAAAGTTATTAATCAAACATTTTCCAATCATTTACACAAATAGACTCATGGACATCGAAATGGTGTATTTAAGTGTTTTACACTCACAAAAAAGTAACCTATCATTCTATAGGTATTTGAAGAACTTGTATTATTCCGCCACAATTTAATTCTTCGTATTGTTAGCCGACACTGGACAGCTGGTACATAATTGTTTAGAGTTGTTTAAATAGTTTTGTAGTTTAAGCGTTTGACTTGTCCATCCTATTAACAGCCAAGACGCGGTTCTCATGTGTTGCAAAAGATTTGGGAATGTTTTTCGAGCTTGTATTTCTGTATAACCTTCTATGTTATACTTCTGTTAAAATTATTGTTCCTATTTCAGTTACCTTACTCATGCATTCTGCCCAAGATAAGACACGCGTATCTTACTTTTGCTTTTTGAAAATAAAGATATCTAATACACTTTATCAGTTTCATCTATGTTGCTTATAAAATGTGTACATCATGTAAGACATAAATATTTTGAGTCAGGTCTACAAAAATGGGGACAATCTATGTATATAAAACGGCAATAAAATAATAAGTGTCCACTGTGTGGTGTATGTTATCATGTTATGATATGAACACATTGTTCTGACGAAGCGTGATTATAATCAATTATAATAATATTGTTTTACGACAAATATAATAAGACAAGTAAATCATATATACAGATAGTTAAGTACATTATATTAAGTCTTTTTGAATAAAAAAAGCAGAGAATCACAATGGAACAGATTGTATAAGTACTACATTTTGACATCGTTTCACATAACATAGGTAGTGTGATATTACCGAAAATTATCGCTTTTAGGAAGAGTATGTAACGGCTCTCTCCAACCCAATATATTTATACATTGAGATAATAAAGATATTGCTGTGAGACATTTCAATCGTGTAAAATATTCTCTGGTCAAGTAGACTTCTGACAAAAGTCAAATTTTACACGTGTGAAATATTTCATTGAAAGCACTACGAAGACACTTCCCAGAAACTCTCTGTATTGTGTTGATGATTTGTTTGTTGTTAAGCGCAAAGTTACACAATAAACTATCTGTGTTATACTCACCACGGGTATCAAAACCAGGTTTTTTAGCGTTATAAGCCTTCAGACTTACCGTTGAGCCACGGAGGGGGGGGGGGTATATGGATATAAACAGAATGAAGTCGAGATAAAATAAACGCCTTTGGAATGTATATATATATATATCTTTATACATACATACATACACACACACTGTACCTCGAACAGCATATAAGAGCAGCTGTGTTTGGCAAACATATATTAATTAATTCATGATTGACGTACACTGACTGAATCTTCATTTTTATGGGTTCTGTATTTGCTGATTCTAATCAGAAAAAAATATATTATTAAGATCGTTGAAAGTGAAAAATTCAATAGGAGCTTAACTCTTAGTGATGGAATCCAATTCATCTGTTTTTGTAATAAACGTCCTAAAGTTTTGTTTTTTAAATCGATATAATTGATGAACAAAGTGGACCAATACGTTAATCATAGCCATTCTTATAGCTTCCTTCTTTATACTATATATATATATCTTTCTGTAGTTTGGAACCGTTTCCTCAGGCAGTAGCCTATGGGACAGGAAGTTCATATGTCTTCGAATCTTTGTTTTTGTTTTATTCGACTCTTAATCTGGAAGCCAGGATTCCTAGTAAAGGAAGCAGACACCATTGTTTTATCGATTTACAGTCTTTGGTTTATTAGAACGTCAGCAAGAAATTTCTAATCGATAAGGGTGGTGGAAATCGATGTTAATTATCTCTCCCCTCTTTTCCACCTAACTCCCTTTTGTATGGCAGGTGTTTATTTTTATCAGTTAACTTAATCATTTCTTACATTTCTTCATTACTAGAGCTATCGATTTCTGACTAATAAATCTTCACGTCACGTGATATAATAACAAGATACTCTTAATGATAACACCAACAGCAAAGAATACTATTATATAAATCACCAAAAATATTCTGAACTAGTTAGTGCCATCAGTAAAACTATTAGTAAGAGTTCAGTGTGCTTGTTTTGCATTTCGCGCAAAGCTACACGAGGGCTATCTGCGTTAGCCGTCCCTAATTTAGTAGTGAAATAATTAGAGGGAAAGCAGTTAGTTATCATCACCCACCGCCAACTCTTGGGCTACTATTTTACCAACGAATAGTGGGATTGACCGTCACATTATAACGCCCCCACGGCTGAAAGGGCGAGCATGTTTGGTGTGACGGGGATTCGAATACGCGACCCAAAGATTGCGAGTCGAGCACCCTAACCACCTGGCCATGCCGGGCCACCAGTGTTTGAAGTTATGTAACTTGACGTTTTAATTACTTCAAAAAATCTCGTGAAAAGTTAAAATACATGGGGAAAACGAAATGGATTCTCACACTAAATGAATGGATTCATTCATACACTGTCAAGCGCCCTAACCACCTGGCCATGCCGGGCCATATAAGAGTTCAGTATATAGAAAAGTAGAACAGAAACTCAAAGAACAACTTGGCAGTAGACTGATTAAAAGGAAATAGGATTCGTCACAGATGAAACACAACTAAAAAACACGAAGTAGTTTGTAACAAAATATGTAGAAAAATATCTGATTAACAACACTAATGAAACGCTTAACAATAAATCAAGAAATTAATGTGCCAAGTATATATATATGTTATTATTACAAAGAATTTTAAGAAACTTGAACTCGTTCTGGTATTAATCCCCCTATGAAGTCGAACTTGATTCGCCATTTCATTAAAAACTAGCACTAAATCCTTTCACTGACAACTCTGTGTGCTTGTTTTATGGAGAACGATTTGTAAGCAAGCCAAAACTAGTATAAATCTGAGCTTGTTAAGTGGGTAAGGAATACATTCCACGTTTTATCAAATGATTTGCATTTGTTAGAGACTACTATACTATATACTCTAAATATGGTAACACTGATTGTTATTTATATACTCACTATAATCTATACATTCATCAGCTATCTGTTTACACATAATATATGTGTGTGTGAAATAGATAAATAAAATAAACGCTTATAGTTAGTGAACTTAAATTCAAATGTTTTAAGCATTTCTGAAACATTTTGTTTCAGTTATAGCTTGTTAAAAAACAAAATCCAAATTAAAGAAAAATACATATACGTGGGTTATCTTGGATTCCTATTCCTAATTTTGAAATGATAGACTAGAGGGAAGGCAACAGCATCTATTAATCAATAGCATCAACCACTAGCCCTCGGCCTACTCTTGTTAGGCAGAAGAGTAGAATTTGACTGTCACTCCAATAACGCACATATGACCTGAAAGGGCGGAGCGTGATTTGTTTATAGTAACGGGATGCGAAACATGGAGCCTTAGCTCCACAGTCGGGCAGACCACCTAATGGGCGGCATTCAGTCCAGTTTATATATCATTGCAACATAAGACTTAATAAGAAACAGTAAATTATTATTGTTTAAATATAGTAGATAAAAATTGGAAATCTCTTAAAAGTTTGGAAAAATACTTAGATATCCGAGTAAAGAGAAAAGAAACTCGAGTGTTTTCTAGATGTTTCTGGTGCAGAAAACAGAATAATATTTAAATTTTGACAAAGGGAAAATTTTACGTGGACAGGCCATGTATCATGATTATTTGTATTTTCATTAAACAATTCAGTACGTCAATCTGATCCCCAGGGGGTTGGGGACAGGTGAGTACGTTATTCACGTTTCTATCCACAATAGTGTGCAAAATTAATGACGTGGAAACAAGACAGATTCGCAATTTACTTAATGTAGAATATGAATCATTAAAATTATTTTTCTTGAGTTATTAGAAGAGGTTGACATTTTGGAAGGTCCAGACAATTTATCAAACTTACAAAACTTTAAACACACGATACGATTACACTCGCTTTTCTCTATTACAAGTTCACCTTCTGAAACCAAATACATTTAATTCTACCGATTTTATCCTCTTTCTATTTGAAAACAGTAAGTTTAACCGTTGCGGTCACGTTTCTACAATGTAACCAATAAAAAAATACCTTCTATGCATCGTACATACTCATTCAACTTTGCACGTGAAGGCCAAATGTGCGAGGGACTTGTTTAAGGCTTTGCACGTGAAGGACAAATGGGCGAGGGATTTGTTTAAGGCAAAAGCATACATTTAATTTGCCACGACGGGTTCATTATCTAAATCGTAATATGTCTATTTGTCTAATGAGTTCAAAACTATTTCTTTTATATTACTATCATAGGCAACGTCTGTTTGATGAGTTGGTGGATCATTTGTTTCTGTGATAGGCACACAGTGAGAAGAAACGTATTAGAACTCATAAGTCAAGTTCAACGTTTATGGCCGCTGGAGGTGTTCAAGATCCTCCTATAAAACTTATACATGCCTGAAATATACATCTTATACTAATAATGAGAGATTTGCCCAAGTGATGATAATTACAATAGTTTACATCATTTACGAAACAATGGCAGCCATTTTACAATGTTTTATTGTTAAACATTAATAACTTTGTAATAAAAATATTTAAACAATACAAAAGAAATCAAAAAGGTCCTTGTTGAAAGCGTAGTCTTGGGCTCCAGAGACCAGTCCCATATACACACATCAAGTTATTATTTCTTATTCTTTGTATGTTATTAAACACAAAGCTGTACAATAGGCTATCTGTGATATACCCACCGGAAATATATATCGAAACTCGAATTTTAGCTCTGAGACTTACCGCTGAGCCACCGAAGAAAGGCCAAGGTTTTAAAAATGTCCATGTGAATAAATGATAGACTTTCTGATGTCAAATATTTCATCGCTTCCTGAATAATCATTACAAAATATATTTATTTACAAACTCAACTTCTATTCTCACAAAAACACATTTTCAATTAAAATGTTTTATTTCGGATTAATGTTGTCTTCGCATTATGAACTAAGAAAGCAAGGAGAGAAAACAAACTATTCCTGTCTACACATTAACAGAGAAAATAAACGACTCCTGTCTATACATTAACAGAGAAAATAAACTACTCCTATCTACATATCAACAGAAAAAACAAAGTACTACTGTCTGCATATCAACAGAGAAAATAAAGTACTACTGTCTATATATCAAAAAAGAAAACAAAGTACTCCTGTCTACACATCAACAGAGAAAACAAAGTACTCCTGTCTACATATCAAAAGAGAAAACAAAGTACTCCTGTCTACATATCAAAAGAGAAAACAAAGTACTCCTGTCTACACATCAACAGAGAAAACAAAGTACTCCTGTCTACACATCAACAGAGAAAACAAAGTATTCCTTTCTACACATCAACAGAGAAAACAAAGTATTCCTTTCTACACATCAACAGA
>NW_013665805.1:472990-474118 GCF_000517525.1 Limulus polyphemus | reverse complement strand
CTGTTGATGTGTAGAAAGGAATACTTTGTTTTCTCTGTTGATGTGTAGAAAGGAATACTTTGTTTTCTCTGTTGATGTGTAGACAGGAGTACTTTGTTTTCTCTGTTGATGTGTAGACAGGAGTACTTTGGTTTTCTCTGTTGATGTGCAAACAGTAGTAGTTTATATTCTCTGTTGATGTGTAGACAGGAGTACTTTGTCTTTAAAGTACTACTGTCTACATATCAACCTCCTGTCTACACATCAAAAGAGAAAATAAAATACTCCTGTCTACATATCAACAGAGAAAATAAACTACTCCTATCTACATATCAACAGAGAAAACAAACTACTCCTGTCTATATATCAACAGACAAAATAAACTACTCCTATCTACATATCAACAGAGAAAACAAAGTATTACTGCCTACACATCAACAGAGAAAATAAACTACTCCTGTCTTCATATCAAGAGAGAAAATGAACTACTACTGTTTACATATCAACAGAGAAAACAAACTACTACTGTCTACATATCAACAGAGAAAACAAAGTACTCCTGTTTGCACATCAACAGAGAAAACAAAGTACTCCTGTCTACATATCAAGAGAGAAAATGAACTACTACTGTCTACATATCAACAGAGAAAACAAAGTACTACTGTCTACATATCAACAGAGAAAACAAAGTACTCCTGTTTGCACATCAACATAGAAACAAAGTACTCCTGTCTACATATCAACAAAGAAAACTACTTTGTTTTCTCTGTTGATATGTAGATAGGAGTAGTTTATTTTCTCTGTTGATATGTAGACAGTAGTACTTTGTGTTCTCTGTTGATGTGTAGACAGGAGTACTTTGTTTTCTCTGTTGATGTGCAGACAGTAGTACTTTATTTTCTCTGTTGATATGTAGACAAGAGTAGTTTATTTTAACTGTTGATATGTAGACAGTAGTAGTTTATTTTCCCTATTGATATGTAGACAGCAGTACTTTGTTTTCTCTGTTGATGTGTAGAGAGGAATACTTTGTTTTCTCTGTTGATATGTAGACAGAAGTAGCTTATTTTCTCTGTTGATGTGTAGACAGGAGTACTTTGTTTTCTCTTTTGATGTGTAGACAGGAGTACTTTGTTTTCTCTTTTGATG
>NW_013665805.1:471070-472932 GCF_000517525.1 Limulus polyphemus | reverse complement strand
CTGTCTACATATCAAGAGAGAAAATAAACTACTACTGTCTACATATCAACAGAGAAAACAAAGTACTTCTGTCTACATATCAACAGAGAAAACAAAGTACTACTGTCTACATATCAACAGAGAATATAAACTACTACTGTCTACATATCAACAGAGAAAACAAAGTACTACTGTCTACATATCAACAGAGAAAACAAAGTACTCCTGTCTACACATCAACAGAGAAAATAAACTACTTCTATCTACATATCAACAGAGAAAACAAAGTATTCCTTTCTACACATCAACAGAGAAAACAAACTACTCCTGTCTATATATCAACAGACAAAATAAAGTAATACTGTCTATATATCAACAGAGAAAACAAAGTACTCCTGTCTACACATCAAAATAAAAAACAAAGTACTCCTGTCTACACATCAACAGGAAAAATAAACTACTCCTGTCTACATATCAACAGAGAAAATAAACTACTACTGTTTACATATCAAGAGAGAAAACAAAGTACTACTGTCTACATATCAACAGAGAAAATAAACTACTACTGTCTACATATCAACAGAGAAAACAATCTACTACTGTCTACATATCAACAAAGAAAACAAAGTACTCCTGTCTACACATCAACAAAGAAAATAAACTACTACTGTCTACATATCAACAGAGAAAATAAACTACTCCTATCTACATATCAACAGAGAAAAGAAACTAATCCTGTCTATATATCAACAGACAAAAAAAATACTCCTATCTACATATCAACAGAGAAAACAAAGTATTCCTGTCTACATATCAACAGAGAAAACAAACTACTACTGTCTGCATATCAACACAGAAAATAAACTACTCCTGTCTACATATCAATAGAGAAAATAAACTACTACTGTCTACATATCAACAGTTAAAATAAACTACTCTTGTCTACATATCAACAGAGAAAACAAAGTATTACTCTCTGCATATTAACAGAGAAAACAAAGTACTCCTGTCTACACATCAACAGAGAAAATAAACTACTCCTGTCTTCATATCAAGAGAGAAAATGAACTACTACTGTTTACATATCAACAGAGAAAACAAAGTACTCCTGTTTGTACATCAACAGAGAAAATAAGCTACTTCTGTCTACATATCAAAAGAGAAAACAAAGTACTCCTGTCTACACATCAACAAAGAAAACAAAGTACTCCTGTCTCCACATCAACAAAGAAAATAAACTACTCCTGTCTACATATCAACAGATAAAATAAACTACTACTGTTTGCACATCAACAGAGAAAACAAAGTACTCCTGTCTACACATCAACAGAGAAAATAAACTATTTCTGTCTACATATCAACAGAGAAAATAAACTACTCCTGTCTACACATCAAAATAAAAAACAAAGTACTCCTGTCAAGACATCAACAGGAAAAATAAACTACTCCTGTCTACATATCAACAGAGAAAATAAACTTCTACTGTCTACATATCAACAGAGAAAACAAAGTACTACTGTCTACATATCAACAGAGAAAAAAACTATTCCTGTCTACATATCAACAGAGAAAACAAAGTACTACTGTCTACATATCAACAGAGAAAACAAAGTATTCCTGTCTACATATCAACAGAGAAAACAAACTACTACTGTCTACATATCAACATAGAAAACAAAGTACTCCTGTCTACATATCAACAGAGAAAACAAAGTACTCCTGTCTACACATCAACACAGAAAATAAACTACTGCTGTCTACATATCAATAGAGAAAATAAACTACTCTTGTCTACATCTCAACAGAGAAAACAAAGTACTACTGTTTACACATCAACAAAGAAAATAAACTACTCCTGTCTACATATCAACAGAGACAACAAA